>NC_077229.1:352780415-353080415 GCF_027887165.1 Monodelphis domestica | reverse complement strand
ATTTGGCTATAACATTCCTGGGTGTTGTCAGTTGGGGATTAAGTACAGGAGGTGTTCTGTGGATTCTTTCAATCTCCACTTTTCCCTCTTGTTCAAGGATTTTGGGGCAGTTTTCTTTAATAATTTCCTGTAATATAATGTCCAGGCTTTTTCTTTTGTCATGGTCTTCTGGTAGGCCAATAATTCTTAAATTGTCTCTCCTTGAATGATTTTCTAAATTCTCTGTTTTGTGAATGAGATGCTTCATATTTTCCTCAATTTTTTCATTCTTTTGTTTTTTGTTTTTTTTTTTAGTGTCTTGCTGCCTTGTGAGGTTGCTTAATTCAAGTTGTTGTATTCTGGTTCTTAAAGACTGGATTTCATCCTTAGTTTTTTGGTCGTCCTTTTCCTTTTGGTCGGATTTTCTTTGAAGGTCATGTTTCATCTTCACCTCATTTTTCATCTGCTTTGCCTCATCTTTCATCTCCTCTGCCTCATTTTTCAGCTGGTTGATTTTGGCTTTCAAGACACTATTTTCTGTTTCCAGATGACTTATCTTAGTTTTTAAGTTCTTTTCCCAATTGTCTTCAGCCTCTCTTAATTGTGTTTTGAATTGCATTTTGAGTTCTTCCAAAGCCTGTATCCAAATCGCTGGGATTTCTGATTTTTCCTTTGCTGGGTCCTCCCCCTCTGTTTCATTTGCCCTTTGCTCATTACCTGTGCCGAAGCTGTTTATTGTAATTTCTTTCTTCTTTTTCTGTTGTTTGCTCGGGTTTACCCCTTCTTTGCTCCCCATATTTGTCTGTTCTCTTGCTCCTCTCATTTTGTTTTGGTTTTGGGGCTGTCAGTCTCCCCTCTTGGAGCTTTGTCAGATTTCTTGATACAGTCTCAAGGGGAGGAATGTTAGCTTCCCTGTCCTCTGGAGGCTTTTGATTGGATTGAGTTAATTGGGTTGGGCTGTATGTGGTATGAAGCACTAAGGCTCTGAAGACTCCTGGAAGACTGGACCGCCCAGGCTCTCTCCAGTTTTCTCCAGCTGCTTCTCGGCTGTCCGCAAGTGCCTTTGCCAGCCTCCCTAAACTCTGAGGAGTTCTGATGGGATTAATTCAACTGGATTGGTCTGGATGTGCCCGAGGCAAGGGTGAGACTAGAGCCAGATGGAGGGACCCAGCCACGGCCCTTTTCTCCCTGCCTTCCTCCCCTCTGTCCAAGCTGGCTGCTCCGAGCCCAGTGCCCCGCTTCTCATGAGGTAGACCCTGCAAACCAGCACCTTTGCCGACTCAGAGGTTCCTACTGCTGCTGGGGGCTCAGCCTTCTGTGTTGTGGGGTAGGGGTCCTGGGACCTTCATGCTGCATTCCCCTTAGCCCTGATTATTCTCGGATTCCGGCTTTTGGGGGGTGTACCTTTTAATTTGATTCCAGAAGGAGGGTTCCCAGCTTCTGTCCTGTTTTTCAGATTGAATTCCGGTGCCCTAGGAGCATTCAGTCTGTATTGGTAAGGAAGGGTCTTCCAAGAGGTCTGAACTTTTGCTGCTTGCTAAACTGCCATCTTGATTCCGCCCCTGGAGGTTATATTTTAAGGCATTTCAAACTGCAATGTTTTATAAAAAAATCTCTATATTCTATTGAATTTTACTGATTGTTTTGTTTAAGGTTTAACTTTGAGATTTTAAGTTCATATATTATTGCTTTCTATAATATCCTGTTACACTGAATCAGTTTAATGTACTGGGTTTTAACTACTGTTAAATTCTTTTCCTTTTCCCCTATAACTATACTGAACAAACATTATTGAGTATGCCTATATAAAATAGCTTTTCTATTTTTGACTTTGTATATTGTCACATAGAAAAGAGATGGACTCCATCAGAAAATTGCTATAACAACCTTTGGAAAATTTAATGTACTAAATATCTCAATTGATTTTAAGAGTTCTTTATACATGATTTTTAGAATTTTTTCTTAACAATCTCCAGTCATTTTGCCTGTTCCTACCACGAGGTAAGTCCCATTTTAATACCTGAAGTGAAATACAATTATAACCTCCACCTCCCACATTTGTAAAAATGTGAATGGAAGCTGGGCAGTTAATCCCAGGGCATTGTACCCCTAAAAAGCCTCCCTACTCCCAAAAAAGGGGAGAATCTCTCATTTATACTATTCAGCCCATCACTTTACTTCCACCAGAATGATATCTAGAATTCTTGATGAAGTTCAAAAAGCGAATTAAGTTTTACTTTGTTTAAAAATATGTGTAACAATGTTGAAGGATTTGCTATGTTTGTAAAAATTGTGACAAATATCAGTCAGTTCATAGGCTTTTAAAAATCCCATACAGCAACTTATGTGAAAAAATATAGTGTGTTTGTTTGTTATTGTAATTAATTGAACTATTGAGAATTTGGGGGATATTGATAACTACATATTTGTACTACATTTGCTTGTACTCACAGTGGATCATGGCCAGATATGAAGAGGAAATGGATCTCATTTTTGGTAAGAAAGCCTTGTATTCTATATTTTCTTAGCTGACACGGTGTGTCAATGATTATAAGCTACATTTTTTAATTTTAAAAACTCTTTTATTATTATATTTTTCTTTCATGTGCAATATACTATTTGTCTTTTATTTTTTCTCTCCTTTTTATATTTGAAGCACGTCACCAGTATTAAGATATTCTTTAACTTTTTCATTTTGCAGTAGTATACATTTAAAATATATTTGCTAATGCATGCCCCAAAAGCTTGAGACTGTAAAAATGATGCCATTAATTAATTTAAAAAATATGGGACTCTGCTTAATGATTCTGTCTGATTCCAGGACAAGATACACAAAAGAGCCATTGCATAAGGCCAAAGATAAGCTGATTCAGGACGGATTGATGCACTTCTAAGCCAATAAAAAGGACTTGAAGCTAGTGTGAAGGCTTAAGGTTGCCATGCTTAACATATGTTAAGCCATAGGCCTTCCTTGTATCCACACTCACTCTGAAAATACTTAGTGTTGAGTATCCCTAACTTGGCTCCTATTTGGCTTCTATAATCTAGTCCCTTTTCTGTCTTTCATAGTGTGGCAAAATTTCTGTAGTCTTGGATACTGACTGGTCATTGCTTAGATCATTTTAATTTAGCCCTGATTCAAGGACCTGTTATAGATTTACTTTTCATTTACTTGGAATTTTTATACATAAGACTATGATAGTCTATATTTTCATCCAGTAAATTTGCTTTGTTATTTGCATTTTTCTGATATCTTTTTAATTTCTCTTGCCAATTGATTCATATACCTCATAACTCAGACATACATCCCTAAGTGACCCTGTGTTTTTTTAAATACCCTCTTCATGGGAAAATGTGAAAATATTATTATTTTAAATTGCAAAGTTTAAATTCCTTTTGAGAAGAATTTAGGTAAAGAAATATGCTACCTTTCTGAATCCAGAAACTGAACTGTTTGGAGAAGACACCATAAAGATGCCTCCAGACCACAAGCTTCACGAGAAGATCAAGAATGAACTTTGGGTGTGGTGAATTGAACATTTATTTGTATCTATACTTTCATGCTAAAGGAGCCTGCCCTCTAAACTGGCTTTTGTCAAAGCATCTAGCAATAATTGGTTTTGTTCTTTTTTACTTTTATCCTCAAATTATTGTAAAGTTGAATACATTTTCATGATCCTTCTGGGGAAAAGTTTTTCCCAAATGATCAAATGGTGAAATGTAAAAATGGAGATTTGAACGCTGGACTTCAATTCCGAGAAATCCTTGGCCACTTCCCAGAATGCTTTGTAACCTCACCTGAATTCCCACTTGGGCAGAGAACAGAAATTGTATTTAGGCTGACTCTCTGCCTACTTTGGGTCTCTCTCTCTCCCTGCTTCCTCTTCCAAGCACACGTGTCTCTCAAGATGTAGTATAAGTGAAATTGAATGGGCTTTTTGGTCCTCCTAGGCATGTGCTTTCTTATTTTGTATTTTCTTTATTTCTTAATCTTTAATAAACCTCTAAAAATATAATACCTTTAGCATAGAGAAAGTAAAATTTTAATTTTAACATCAGCCATATTTTATAGATGAACAAAAAAAGACTTAGGGTGCTTGAGTGTCTTGTCAAGGGTTAT
The DNA here is from genome assembly GCF_027887165.1 of Monodelphis domestica. Classification (NCBI taxonomy): domain Eukaryota; kingdom Metazoa; phylum Chordata; class Mammalia; order Didelphimorphia; family Didelphidae; genus Monodelphis; species Monodelphis domestica. The sequence continues at coordinate 353,076,316 of NC_077229.1, read as the reverse complement.
GCTGCTAATAAGTAAGTGTCCAAAGTAGAATTTGCACTCAAGTTTTATTAATTGTAAGCCTCACCCTGCTATCCACTGTGACACCTATTTCTTGTGTGAACTACTGCATGGAATTAAGCTTAACATGTTTTAGTACATGAATAGCTATTCTGAGAACATTAGTTATATTAATAATCTTCTTAATAAAATGCCAAAAAAATCAGTAGGTTATAAATTGCTCCATCTGGATGGAAATTCACTGAAATATGTGAGTGAGGATCCTGTTCAAAATGTTGCCTATATTATAAAGTTATTGGAAGAAAATCAATTAAGTATTAAAATAATGTGATTTTTATATATGTCCCAGAATTTAATATCCATATTAAATATATATTTGTTATATTCTAAACTAGTTGTGCTGTCAATGTATAGACATAGTCCAAAGCAGTAACTTTAGAGACTCAGAAAACCAAACTATCCTTTTTACAAATAAAATGTGGATATGCTAAAACAGGGCCATAAATAAATATATATTAATACAAAAAATGACAATTTGTAAAATAACAAAATAATAATTTCACATTTAGGGACTTTTGGACTGAAAGTTTTTTTCAACTGGCACATTTTGAGGGTCACATTTCAGAGGGAAAATATAGAAATTCCAATATATTTATTTTCAACAAATTTCACACCTTCAGCTGTTTATTCACTGTATTTTGCCATATAAGTTTCATTGTTAAGTATTCATCATATGTCTGCAGGATAGAAAATTATATTTTCCAATAGTTTAAGTTTAAAGGCTTCTTTGAATATCTGTAATCCAGAAAAAAATTACAATATAAATCAATAGATTAAAAAAATAGTGTTTTTTTCCATAAATCCTTTTATAATGAAATTTATTTTCTGGTATTATTATTTGATTATTCAATATTCCTACTTTGTTTCTGCAATTATTACTGTTGCTATTATCCTGTTGATTTGTTTCTTTTTTTTCTAGTCACAGAAGTCTATTTTCTAACATGAAAGGTATTTCTTCTGTCACTTACATTTTCCAGTTACATATATTTCTTTTAGGATTTCCCTTCCTTCCTCACCCTCTTTTCTCACATTTATCAGTTAAGCTTTTAAACTTTTCCTTGATTTTCCTCCTAATTTTGACAGCTTTGAAGCAAAACATACAGATCACTTTGGTGTTTAGTTACATCACAGCCCATGTGTAATAAGACCCAGAGACTAAGGTTCTCTTTCCTCTCTGTGACAGTCAAATAAATTCTCTATCTAGCCCTTGAGGTTATAGTTCTAGTGCAAGGAGAACAATGGTAGATATAGTCTCTATTAGGACATGGAGGAGGGATGCGCCTAGGAAAATTAATCCCTGGAAGGTGAACTGAAAAACAATGATAAACAAAAGAGAGGAAAAGGGGAAAGAGTGATTTGACTCCATAGAATAGCTACAGATTATAGAGGTAATGGGCAACACAGACAAGGCTTTGCTGGTGAGGAGGGGGAGCTAATGTCTGGCCCATTTCCCTTTGTTAGGCATATTTCCTCAAGGTTTCCAAATACATTACTAGACCTCAGAAAGCTGGACGAACTTATCCATCAACATTGATCAAAGCCGACTTTGAGGGTGTCCTTCAGGTGCTTCAGACTGTGATTTGAAACAAGTGCCACTTCCTGACTGTCTTCTTTTTCTTATAGCTGCTGGTGAACATCAATAATATGAATTCCATTTTAATTCTTCTGTAAGGGATCTTATTTATAGGGCAATTTCCAGTGCAGTGTCTTGTCTCTATGAAATGATTGCCAACTCAGGCAGCCGTTAAAGTTTACTGCTTAGGCCTTCCTTCAAGGTACAATATGGATATTACTTTCCAAAAGTAATTTAGAATACAGAGTGCTAAGAACATGTTAACTCCTTGTAAACGTCCCGGCCTAGGCAGAAATATGTTGTCTTTATGAATGGGTCCTGGGGTTTTCAAAACTAGCATAAAATGACACATTAAAAATCACCCTTTACTGGTTCAATTTGTAAATTAATATAAGAATTACTTCAAAGAAAGACAGCATCTGATAGAAAACCCAGCTCCCAGCTACTAATTGAATGAAATGATCATTTTATTTTATTTTAAACTCTAGCCTACTTCTCTCACATATTGTCTCTATATAACCCTCCCTTTATAGATACATAGCCTTAAATGTCAGGTTTAATAATTTCTGCCTCTGTTTGGGGGCACCTAGGTATATATGGGTGTATGAATCATACATGTGTGTATATGAGTATATAGGTGTATAATATATATGTGTAATGCATGTCTATATATGCTATACATATATGCATATATGTGTATATCAGTATATAAACACGAGAACATTTTTCCTTCTGAATCCTACATATAATTAAAAATTTAAGTGGGCATTTCGGTAGCTCAGTGGATTGAGAGCCAGGTCTAGAGATGGGAGGTCTTGGGTTCAAATCTGGCCTCAGATACTTCCTAACTGTGTGACCCTGGGCAAGTCACTTAATCCCCATTGGCTAGTCCTTACTGTTCTTCTGCCTTAGATCCAATTCACAGTATTAATTCCAAGTTGGAAGGTAAGATTTTTTAAAATTAATATCTTAGTTACTAACTTAGTAAGATCAATACAGAATGGAACCTGAACTTTAAAACAGAGATCTCACATCCAAGTTCTCTAGCAAGTTCTTATTTCTTCCAAATATGCACTTAAGCTTTATGCTTTTTTCTTATAACTATCCAATTTCATCTTTTATTTCCAAATTTGATTCATTACTTCCAGAAATACCTGACCCATTTTAAGATCCTTCTTGAAGGGAAATATTTTAGTCCTATCTGAATAGTATGGACACTATAAGTTTGGAGATGCAAAGGAACAAAGGCACCCTAAAGGTGAAATGATGCCCAAGTACAGGATTCTTATACATTACCTCTCATATGTGAGTATTGCCAATGAAACGTTATTCACTAAATTATTAAGGAGATAATTTAACTGTCAGATGTGTGGTTTTTATGAAATTCTCAATGATATTACACTAATATTTTAGCCTCCTAACTTTTGAAATATTGGCCTTAGTTTTGTTTTCTGTCATAATAGAGATGAAAGACATTTTGTACCTACATGAGAAACTTCCAACTATTACACTTCTCTTTTTCAAGATGAATATATTGTGACAAATAAAATTTCAAGATTTAGTGTGCAAGATATAAAAATCAATTTATTGATTAGCCTAAAAATAATCAATTAATTTATGGTCAATGGTCTTTCTCATTAACCAAAGTCAAAGATACAGGGTCCTAGGTTAACTTTAATGTTCCTGATATCTTTCTGACATCTAATTTTTGGGTTTTCCCTTGGAAGGGAAAAACCAACTATAATTGGTGAGCACTAAAATGAGGAAGTGGGCTAAGAACTTTCAACTTCTCCAAGATTACCACATCAGTAAGGGGGTCCAAGGCAGTAATTATAGAGCAGGAATGCAATGACATTTCCAGGACTTTTGGAGAAAGGCATACTTTGAATTACTGAAAGTGTTGACAGAGAAGGTAATATTACAAATTAATATTAAGAATCAAATTATAGAATATTAAAATTATTTTTCCTCAATATCCAATTCCCTTAAACATATCATTTATAATGTCCAGATCATTCATCTTTCAAAGGGGGATTATACTAGCAACAGCTTCACAGTACTAATGGGGGTATCATATAAGATAACAAAATGCTTTGTAAATCTTGAAGTGGCATATACATTTTAGGTATTATTGTCATTTATTGTTGTTTTAATATTGCTGTACTCTCTGCCTTTTCTGATCCTTTGTTTAGAGATGCCCCTCTGAAGGTTTTATATTTACAATGAAATAAATTATTCTGATGGAGTTTGATCAGTGAAGGATCCAGTATTATTTTCTTTGATATGCCATTTTGCTTTAATTTATCCAGTTTAAATTTTCTTTTCTGTCTTAGATATCATATTCAACTGCTGGCTGAAATAAAATCCTTGGTTATACTGTAACACCATTTCTAGTCAGGTTTCAACCATCCTCACATGTCTTTGAGTCTGTGTGTATTAGTGTGTGTGTGCATATGTGTGTGGGTGTGGGTGTGGGTGTGTGTGTGTGTGTGAGAGAGAGAGAGAGAGAGAGAGAGAGAGAGAGAGAGAGAGAGAGAATCAGAGAGACACACAGAAACAAAGAAAAAAAATATCTAAACTCTTAATGATAATGTGGGCACAACTATGGTATTTCTAGTTCCTGCTAAACCCAAAGCAAAGAAAAAACTATTAAAGCAAAAAAGAAAGATACCACCAAAAAAGGGATACTGAATTTTAGGATGAAAAGGAGTAGAATGAGGAATACTTAGATTCTGCCAAACACTCTCCAAATGACCATAGAAGAATAAATACTTGTCAAAATATCTTCTAGAGCAGAAGAACCAATAAAAAGGGGATAAAGCAGTGATTCCATCCAAAACAATGTGGAAAAATGGCAAGGAGGGCTCATCTTCCAGGGAACAAGGAAAGAGTGCTGAAAAAGTGTCAGATGATCTCATGGGTGATACTGAGCAAGCAATAGGGAAAAGAGCACAGCCAGCTCCATCCATGTTCAGCCAGGTCATTATAATCAAATAACTTATTTCATTTACAAGGAGAAATTTGCATTGCTGGTTTTGACCCATTGTTCCTGATTCTAGACCCTATAATTCTGTGATTTTAAATATACATTTAAACAAAATGAGGGATTATCTAGGGTTCATACAAAGACTCAGATAAGAAAGAAAAACATGTTCATTACAGGACTATGATGTTTTATTAAGTTCTTAGGGGATTTTGGTTTGAATTAGATAGTTATGAATTTTAGAGATGGTTTTCATTGGCTATCTTATATACTAATAGATGATAAGGGTGTTCATATTATTCTTGACCAGTGGTCATCCAATCTTTGCTTGAAGACTATATTTAAAAGGGTATCGACTATGTTGAGGAAGAAAAATCTACTTTTAATAGTTCTAATTGTTTGAAAAATGTTCCTTTCATCAAGATTAAATTTGTCAATTTGAAATTTCCTTCATTGTTCCCATTTCTTCCTGTTGGCAGAAAATACTAAATCAAATCTATTTTCTATTTGGAAGCCCATAAATGCTTCAAATTAAATATCATATCCCACCATGGTCTTCTCTTCTCTATGTTAAATATCCCTTCTTTCATGTGATCCTCATGACACTGAACTAAGGATATTCAATTTCTTAGTTGGTCTCTTTTGAATATTTTTCATTCATGCATTCATTAAATATTTAGTAGATGTCTTCTATGTGACACTTGAATGTCACATTATACTTGGCTTTCCTATTCTTTATCATAACCTCTGGGGGGAAGGCAGCCTTCCCTTGAATTTCCTAGCATTTTCACCTGAGAATTCAATTTCTCCCTATTAATGAGAGTAAGATACAAAATAGAATGTTCCCCCTTCTTTATTCTTCCATGTTTGGAAAAATGAAATGACTATGAACCCAGGTCAAGAAATTATTACCTGCTGTTCTCTGCTGATGAAACTTCCCAAAGAAGTCTCTATATTTTTTTCCATTTTTTAAATTTTATTTAATTGATTCATTTAGAACATTTTTTCTAGGATTACAAAAAATATTTTCTTACCCTGCCCTTCCCCTAACCCCCTCCCATAGCCAATGCACAATTACACTGGGTTTTATATGTGTCTTTGGCCAAGACTTATTTCCATCTTATTGATATTTGCATTAGGGTGCTCATTTAGGGTTTATAAACCCAATCAAATCCCTGTTGATGCATGTGATCAAACAATTGTTTTTATTCTGTGATTCTACTCCCGCAGATTTTCTTTTGAATGTGGATAGTGTTCTTTCTCAAAAGTCAGAAGTCTATATAAAGGCCTTCAATGTTAGAAGTCATAACTCTTCCAGAATTATAACTTTTCCCAAACTCCTAATTTATTTATTTTTCTAAGTTTTTTAGTAAAATTTGGTTATAGAATTACTATTTTTCTTTCCTTTGTCTTCACCCAAAAGCACTCTGCCACATGACCCCTGTGGCTCCTGAATTTCTTCCTATGACTATACCTTTATCTATAGAATTCTATTCATTTTCTATTTCCTATTTTATTTTTTGGAAAAAAGATATTACTAGCCAGAGACTTATTCCAGTTATGGGTTCCATCTTACCATGTTTCATTGAATCTGTGACATCAGATTTGCCTCCTTGCATCAGGTCCTTTGGACAGCTAGATGACATGATAGATAGAATGCTATGCATGGAGTCAGAAAATCTTGTCTTTTAAAATTCATATCAGACCTCAGATACAATATAAGAAAATTGTGAAGGGGATTCGTATAGTGGGTGGTTAATTGTGGCAATTGAGTAACCCACACTGACTCCATCTCACACCTGACCACAACAATGGATCTACATTAACATTCCTTAATAAAGAGGGGTCAATTCTTCCTCAGAGAATCCTCTGACCAAAAAACAATATTTAATTTCTTTTTAATTTTGTGTTAGCTTCACTTGCCATCTACTGAACTGAATCCCTAATCAGTGTTTGAAATGCTGTTGTTTTCTTTCCTTTTGTGTTTTTCTTGGAACCCTTCATTGTCCCTGATAACCTGGATTGTGGAAAGATGCTTATCAACTCTTTCCAACTTCTCCTTTAGAACAGATAACAGTCAACATTTGGAAAATTACAGTTACTTTGTTGTGGAAGAAATACACTCACGTTACACTCAGTACAAAATACTCTTAAATGTCTAAGTTATCTATCATGCTTGAGATTTTTAAGCTTTTAAAAATTACTTGAGGGCATTTAGAGCTTACCTTCAAAGTATCTAAAGGTTTAAACAGTCCTTTATTACTTTTTAAAAACTTAATAGCTTTATAATCACTTTTTACTTCTTTTTCCCCTTTTCTCATCTTCTTTTTTTTAAAATATATTTTATTTGATCATTTCCAAGCATTATTCGTTAAAGACATAGATCATTTTCTTTTCCTCCACCCCACCCCCCCCATAGCCGACGCGTTAGTCCACTGGGCATTAGATGTTTTCTTGATTTGAACCCATTGCTTTGTTGATAGTATTTGCATTAGAGTGTTCATTTAGAGTCTATCCTCTGTCATGTCCTCTCAACCTCTGTATTCAGGCAGTTGCTTTTTCTCGGTGTTTCCACTCCCATAGTTTATCCTTTGCTTATGAATGGTGTTTTTTTCTCCTGGATCCCTGCAAGTAGTTCAGGGACATTACACCGCCACTAATGGAGAAGTCCATTACGTTTGATTATACCACAGTGTATTAGTCTCTGTGTACAATGTTCTCCTGGTTCTGCTCCTCTCGCTCTGCATCACTTCCTGGAGGTTGTTCCAGTCTCCATGGAACTCCTCCACTTTATTATTCCTTTTAGCACAGTAGTATTCCATTATCAACATATACCACAGTTTGTTCAGCCATTCCACAATTGATGGGCATCCCCTCGTTTTCCAGTTTTGGGCCACCACAAAGAGCGCAGCTATGAATATTTTTGTACAAGTCTTTGTGTCCATTATCTCTTTGGGGTACAGACCCAGCAGTGCTATGGCTGGGTCAAAGGGTAGATATTCTTTTGTCGCCCTTTGGGCATAGTTCCAAATTGCCCTCCAGAATGGTTGGATCAGTTCACAGCTCCACCAGCAATGAATTAATGTCCCTACTTTGCCACATCCCCTCCAGCATTCATTACTTTCCTTTGCTGTTATGTTAGCCAATCTGCTCGGTGTGAGGTGATACCTCAGAGTTGTTTTGATTTGCATCTCTCTGATTATAAGAGATGTAGAGCACTTCTACATGTGCTTGTTAATAGTTTTGATTTCTTTATCTGAGAACTGCCTATCCATTTCCCTTGCCCATTTATCAATTGGAGAATGGCTTGATTTTTTGTACAATTGATTTAGCTCATTATAAATATGAGTAATTAAACCTTTGTCAGAGGTTTCTATGAAGATTTTTTCCCAATTTGTTGTTTCCCTTCTGATTTTAGTTATATTGGTTTTGTTTGTACAAAAGCTTTTTAGTTTGATGTAGTCAAAATTATTTATTTTACATTTTGTGATTCTTTCTATATCTTGCTTGGTTTTAAAGCCTTTCCCCTCCCAAAGGTCTGACATGTATACTATTCTGTGTTTACCCAATTTATTTATGGTTTCCTTCTTTATGTTTAAGTCACTCACCCATTTTGAATTTATCTTGGTGCAGGGTGTGAGGTGTTGATCTATTCCTAGTCTCTCCCACACTGTCTTCCAATTTTCCCAGCAGTTTTTTATCGAATAGTGGATTTTTGTCCCAAAAGATGGGATCTTTGGGTTTATCGTATACTGTCTTGCTGAGGTCGCTTTCCCCCAGTCTATTCCACTGATCTTCCTTTCTGTTTCTTAGCCAGTACCAAATTGTTTTGATGACTGCTGCTTTGTAATATAGTTTTAGGTCAGGGACTGCAAGGCCCCCATCATATGTGTTTTTTTTTTCATTATTTCCCTGGATATCCTTGATCTTTTGTTCTTCCAAATGAACTTTGTTATGGTTTTTTCTAAATCAGTGAAGAAATATTTTGGTAGTTCAATGGGTATGGCACTAAATAGATAAATAAGTTTGGGTAGGATGGTCATTTTTATTATATTAGCTCGTCCTATCCATGAGCAGTTAATGTTTTTCCATTTGTTCAAGTCTAGTTTTAGTTGTATGGCGAGTGTTTTGTAGTTGTGTTCATATAGTTCCTGTGTTTGTCTTGGGAGATAGATTCCTAGGTATTTTATTTTATCTAGGTTGATTTTGAATGGGATTTCTCTTTCTAGTTCTTGCTGCTGAGCTGTGTTGGAGATATATAGAAAAGCTGATGATTTATGTGGGTTTATCTTGTATCCTGCAACTTTGCTAAAGTTGTTGATTATTTCAATTAGCTTTTTGGTTGAATCTCTAGGATTCTTTAAGTAGACCATCATGTCATCCGCAAAGAGTGATAACTTGGTCTCCTCCTTGCCTATTTTGATGCCTTCAATTCCTTTATCTTCTCTAATTGCTACTGCTAGTGTTTCGAGTACAATGTCAAATAGTAGAGGTGATAATGGGCATCCTTGTTTCACTCCTGATCTTATTGGGAATGCATCTAGTTTATCCCCATTGCAGATGATATTAGCTGTTGGTTTTAGATATATACTGTTTATTATTTTTAGGAATGACCCTTCTATTCCTATGCTTTCTAGTGTTTTTAATAGGAATGGGTGTTGTATTTTATCAAAGGCTTTTTCTGCATCTATTGAGATAATCATGTGGTTCTTGCTAGTTTGCTTGTTGATGTGGTCAATTATGTGGATGGTTTTCCTAATGTTGAACCAGCCCTGCATCCCTGGTATGAATCCTACTTGATCATGGTGAATGATCCTTCTGATCACTTGCTGGAGTCTTTTTGCTAGTATCCTAAATAAGATTTTTGCATCTATATTCATTAGGGAGATTGGTCTATAGTTTTCGTTCTCTGTTTTTGACCTGCCTGGTTTTGGAATCAGTACCATGTTTGTGTCATAAAAGGAGTTTGGTAGAACTCCCTCTTTGCTTATTATGTCAAATAGTTTGTATAGTATTGGGATTAACTGTTCTCTGAATGTTTGATAGAATTCACAGGTGAATCCATCAGGCCCTGGGGATTTTTTCTTAGGAAGTTCTTTGATGGCTTGTTGGATTTCAATTTCTGATATGGGATTATTTAAGATTTCTATTTCCTCTTCTGTTAGTCTAGGCAGTTTGTATTTTTGTATATATTCATCCATTTCTCCTAAATTGGTGTATTTATTGCCATATAAATGGGCAAAGTAATTTCTAATGATTGCCTTAATTTCATTTTCATTGGAGGTGCTGTCCCCCTTTTCATCTTTAATGCTGAGAATTTGCTTTTCTTCCTTCCTTTTTTTAATTAGATTGACCAGTACTTTGTCTATTTTGTTTGTTTTTTCGAAGTACCAGCTTCTTGTCTTATTTATTAAATCAATAGTTCTAACACTTTCGATTTTATTAATTTCTCCCTTAATTTTTAGGATTTCTAATTTGGTTTTCTGCTGGGGGTTTTTAATTTGATTGCTTTCGAGTTTTTTCATTTGCATTTCCAATTGATTGATCTCTGCTCTCCCTTGTTTGTTAATATAAGCATTCAGGGATATGAATTTACCTCTGATTACCACTTTGGCTGCATCCCAAAAGGTTTGAAAGGATGTTTCGCCATTGTCATTTTCCTCGATGAAATTATTAATTGTTTCTATGATTTCTTCTTTAACTAAACGATTTTGGAGTATCATATTGTTTAATTTCCAATTGGTTTTAGATTTGGTTTTCCATGTACCATTACTAATCATTATTTTTATTGCCTTGTGATCTGAGAAGGCTGCATTCATTATTTCTACTTTTTTGCATTTGCGTGCTATATTTCTGTGACCTAATGTATGGTCAATTTTTGTGAATGTGCCATGTGGTGCTGAGAAGAAGGTGTATTCCTTTTTATCCCTATTTATTTTTCTCCATATGTCTATTAATTCTAATTTTTCTAAGATTTCATTCACTTCTTTTACCTCTTTCTTATTTATTTTTTGATTTGATTTATCTAAATTTGATAATGATTGGTTTAAGTCTCCCACTAGTATGGTTTTATTGTCTATTTCTTCCTTCAATTCTCCTAGTTTCTCCATTAGAAATTTGGGTGCTATATTATTTGGTGCATACATGTTGATTAATGATATTTCCTCATTGTCAAGAGTCCCTTTTAAGAAAATATAATTACCTTCCCTATCCCTTTTGATCAGGTCTATTTTTGCATTGGCTTTATCAGATATCATGATTACCACTCCTGCCTTCTTTCTATCAGTTGAGGCCCAGAAGGTCTTACTCCATCCTTTAATTCTGACCTTGTGGGTGTCAACCCGCCTCATGTGTGTTTCTTGAAGACAACATATGGTAGGGTTTTGGATTCTAATCCATTCTACTATTCGTCTATGTTTTATGGGTGAGTTCATCCCATTCACATTCAAAGTTATGATTTTCATTTGTAGACTCCCTGGCATTTTAATAGCCTTCCCTAATTCTAACCTTTTCTTCTTCGGCTCTACCTTTTAGTCCAGTGATTTACTTTGAATCAATCCCCCTTGTCCCCTCCCTTGTTGTTTCCCTTTTTAGTCCCTCCCTTTTTGTTCCCTCCCCCTCCCCCTCTCTTTCCCTCCCTTTTTGTTCTCCCTCTTCCCCTCCCCCCCCTTGGTTTTCCCTTCTCCTTACACTTGTTGGGTAAGATAGAATTCAAGATCTCAATGGATCTGGATGTTTTTCCCTCTCAGAGTTGATTTCCCAGAGATTGAGGTTTAGGTAAACCCCCCCCCTTCCTCTCCTTCTTATAGAAGTTTTCTTCCCCTCCCCTTCCCATGTGAGTCTTTGTGTGAGAACGATTATTCTATTTGGTCTTTCTTTACCCCCTATTTATACATTATATTTTCCCCACATATTAATATACATAGATTGATATAAATGTAGTCCTTATAGAAGAGAGTTTGAGTAAAAGAAGAAGATAACATTTTTCCCCTTTCCTTAATATTTACCTTTTCAGGTATTCTTTGCTCTTTGATTTTCGGTATCAAACTTTCCACAGAGCTCTGGTCTTTTCTTTGCAAAAAGTTGGAAGTCTTCTATTTTGTTGAATGCCCATACTTTCCCTTGGAAGTATATAGTCAGTTTTGCTGGGTTGCTGATTCTTGGTTTGAGACCCAGCTCTCTTGCCTTTCTGAAGATCATGTTCCATGCCTTATGATCATTCAAACTAGAACTTGCAAGGTTTTGTGTGACCCTGATTGGCATTCCTTTATATCTAAATTGTCTTTTTCTGGCTTCCTGTAGGATTTTTTCTTTTGTTTGATAGCTTTGGAATTTGGCAATTACATTCCTGGGAGTTGTCTTTTCGGGGTTTAGTGTAGAAGATGTTCTGTGAGCTCTGTCAGTGGCTGTATTGCCCCCTTGTTCTAGAATCTCTGGGCAATTTTCTTTGATTAAATCTTGTATCACCATGTCCAGTTTGGTGTTTATTTCTGGCTTTTCTGGGAGTCCAATTATTCTCAAATTATCCCTTCTCCCTCTATTTTCCAGATCTATCACCTTGTCGGTGAGATATTTTATGTTCTCTTCTAATTTCTTGGTGTTTTGGCTTTGCTTTATTAGTTCTTGCTTTAAAGCCTGGTTTTCTTTTACAGTTTGGTCAAACTGGTTTTGTAGATGTGTGAATTTCTTTTGCATTATTTCCCACTTTTCCTCCCAGAAGGCTTCCATCTTTTTGGTCATTTCTGATTTAAATTCTTCATGGGTTTGTGGAGAGTTTCCATTTCCTTTGGAGGATTTTGGAGCATTTTCTTGTATATCTTCTTCTATTTGCTCTGTATTTTGTATTTTGGCTCCATAGAATGTGTCCAAAGTCTCCCCTTTCTTCTTATTTTTCTTGTGATTTTGGGGCTGTCTTGCTCCAGGCAGTGACTTTCACTGGGACTCTGATAGAAGGCCCTGAGGGTTGTTGTTCCGAGGACTCTGCTCTCTGAGCCGGGCTGGGCTGCGGCTTCCCGGAGCCTTGGACTCTGCGCTCCTACCCCTTAGGTCCGAGTGATCTCGGGTTCTGGCTTTTGAGGGGAGCCGTACCTTTTGATCTGGGTCCAGGTCCAGGAGGAGTGTTCCCAGGGTCTGTGCTGTTGTTCGTTTTGAATTTCGGCGCCTTAGGAGCTTATAGTTTGAGATCGGTCGGGAAGGGTTTTCCGGAGATCTGAACTTTAGCTTTCTCTAAGCCGCCATCTTAACCGGAAGTCCTTTTTCTCATCTTCTTAAAAGTTCTAATAATTGGTTTTACTTAGCACTTTAACTTAACAAGATATTCATCCTTAGTTTTTTTCTCATCGAATTATAGTGTATCTCCAATGATAGTGTAGCTGATTTGGTATTTGGCCCTAATATTCAAATAATTTTAGGATGGTAGCATTAGTTTAGAAAAAGAAATGATGAGAAATGCCAACAGCACACTATTATTAAAGCCATGTTTAGGAAGTTTTGAAAAATCTGACTTCCTCAGAGAGTTTGTTTGAAAAACAAAAGAGTAAAACAGCACATAGTGACTGGCCTGGTTTTAAGACTGAATCTGCAGAAGCAGCAATGATAATAAAATTGCTTTTCATGTGCTAGTGAGTAGGATATGTGTCAGTGAGCAGAACATTCATTTTCACTCTCCTAATAATGTTGGGGAATGGGGGGAAAAGATCTTGTTTATACCAACAAACCATGATTATATACAAAAGCTTTTTGAAAGCACTTGACTAGGCCACAGTACAAAAGCAGTTTAATTTCTCTAAAACTTGCTGTTTCTTCTTTGATGACTGGAACAGTATAAAATTGAATGATGTATTCACAACTTAATGGTAAAGCACTTGACACTTTAGAAGATCTTGTCATCTGTACATTATCTCTAAGAGAACTCCCAGTCTTTCCTTTCTGTGTGTCTAAAACAAATATAGGTCATTTTCAATGGAAACAAATGCAATTTTCTGAGAATAAACATAGGTGAGAATAGAATTGAAAGCCATATTGTGAAAGTAACTCATACAATGAGAACATTTACCCTGAGTGCACTTTGAAAAAGAAAATACCAATAACAATGCTCAAGAGGTATACTAAAAATACCATCATACCTCAACCCTAAAAGCTACCATTCTAGTAAGGAAAGGTAAGAATAATACAGGAAATTCAAAGAATATTTGCCTAGAAGTTCTCCATAAGACTCAAAAAAGTAACTAGAACACATCCTATCAGAAATATTTTTTCCTTATATATATTGTCACTTAAAATAATTTATTATCTTCCAGAAGCTGTACAGGAGTGGCATTAGGGTAGCCTAAGTTCCAAAGCTATTCAGGGCTATTACTACGATTTTGAAAGTGAGGTTTAAATAGAGAAAAAGAAATAATATATTGGGGAGGTAAAAAGGATTGAAAATTGTCTGCTATGTTAAGGGGGTAAAAGAGGCAGAGTATTTAAAAACAATACAGTTATTGAGCACAGTGATTGAAAAATTTTCCTGATATAAAATATAAGAAAAGAGAATGGAAAAGCAACTCTCTTTCATTTGAAGCACTTGCGATACCACTTAAACACTTTAAACACTATTTAAACACTTTTTAAAACTTTAAACACTATTTAAAATTTATCATGGTAATTATATGCAATTGAATCCAGAACTACCAAGGTTATGAAATTATCAACTACTTAAATATTGAAAGTAAATATTAGCTGCTATTCCTAGGACACCGGATCATGTGGGATCTGTTATTTTGTCACTCAGATGAAATTTGTTCAGTTCTATTCATTTAAAACTTTCGTCCATGTCCACAGTTTGTCGAATGACCTGCATCAAATTCAGATATTTGGGGATCTATATGATCACTGAGTATCACTGCATTACCTGACAATGGCTATATGCTAGTTAACTTGAAACTAAAAATCAAAGCCTGAATAAAATAATATCCATAATCTGTATTCAAAAAATTGGGAAGCTGAAGATAATATTAAAATGACTACAAGATTAAATATTAAGAAATGTTTTTACTACTTCTGGTCAAGATGGTGGCTTAGAAGCAGGGAAAGTTCAGACCTTGGAAATCCTTCCTTACCGATTGCAAACTGAGTGCTCCTAGGACACCGAAATTCAAGCTGAACAACAGGACAGACCCGAAGAACCCTCCTCCTTGACCTGGATCAAAAGGTACGGCCCCCAGAAGCCAGAACCCTAGATCACTAGGATCTAAGGGGTAGACAGAAGGAAGGTCCCAGGTCCCATCCCCCCCAACCCAGAGTGCTGAGGCCACGGAAGCAGCGGGAACCTCAGGGCTGGCAAAAGGGCCTCAGGGCTGGCTATTCTAAAGGAATCACCTGGAAAGCAAACTGAGCCAGTCTCTGGGATGCCCAACGCAGAAGGCAGGGAAAATAGAGAGAAGGGAAAAGCCTGTAGCCCCCTGGCTGGGTCCTTCCATCTGAGTCTCAAGGGAGGTTCCAGCTTTAGGGCACCAGCTGAACGCAATCCCGTCAGGAGCCCTCAGAGCTACTGAAAGGACAGAAACCTCAGGGCCAGCAAAGGGGTTGCTCTGAAGAGCTTACCTTGAAAGTAACCTGGGCCAGTCTCCAGGCATTCAACACAGACTGTATAGGGGGAGGTTTTTTTTTTTTTTTTGGTTCAGGGATCATTCGGCCCACATCAGCTGAACTTAATCCCATCAGGAGCCCTCAGAACACAGGGATACAAGGACCCCTCCCCACTTAGAGAGCAGGGTCTTTGGAAAGAACAGAAACCTCAGGGCTGGCAAAGGGGTTACTCCAAAGGGTTAACCTAGAAAGCAACCTGGGCCAGTCTCTGGGCATCCAACACAGATTGTGGAGGAGGAGGTTTTTTGTTTCAAGGCTCATTTGGTCCAAACCAGCTGAACTTAATCCTATCAGGGGCCCTCAGAGCCCAGGGAGGTCATGACCCCTCCCCCCTTAGAGAGCAGGGTCTTCTGAATAAACAGAAACC
The DNA here is from genome assembly GCF_027887165.1 of Monodelphis domestica. Classification (NCBI taxonomy): domain Eukaryota; kingdom Metazoa; phylum Chordata; class Mammalia; order Didelphimorphia; family Didelphidae; genus Monodelphis; species Monodelphis domestica. The sequence continues at coordinate 353,060,704 of NC_077229.1, read as the reverse complement.
AAGAGGCAGAGTCAAGATGGCAGCCTAGAAGGAGCATAGACCTGGCAGCCTGACCAGAGCTTTGGAGATCCTCCATATTTGCTCCAGCTGTCCAGGAAGTTTAAAACTCAGAGTAAACCCAGCCCAACAAAATCTCCCATCAAAAATCTCATTGACTGCTGGACTTTAAGCCAATCAAAAGCCTCCAGTGGACAGGGAAGCTTAAACCCCCAACAACCCTCCCCCAGACTACACCAAGAGATCTTCTGTTAAAGCTCCAAGAGGGGAGACTGATAGAAGTCGCCAAAAAACAAAAAAAAAAAGAGAGGAACAAGAACACAGACAAATACGGGGAGTAAAGAAGGGGTGAATTTGAGCAAACAACAGAAAAAGAAGAAAGAAACTACAATAGACAGCTACTACTCAGCAAATGGAACAGAGCAGGAGAGATCAGCAAACAATAAACCAGAAATCCAAGCGAATTGGATAAAGGCTGCAGAAGAACTCAAAACACAACTAAGAGAGGCTGAAGACAATTGAGAAAAGAACTTAAAAATTAAGATAAGTCATCTGGAAACAGAAGCACTTGAACTAAAACAAGAAAACAGTGCCTTGAAAGCCAAAATCATTCAGCTGGAAAATGAGGCAAAGGAGATGAAAGATGAGGCAAAGTAGATGAAAGATGAGGTAAAGAGGATAAAGAAGATCTTCAAAGAAAATCAGACCAGAAGGGAAAGGATGACCAAAAAGACAGAGATGAAATCCAATCTTTAATAACCAGAATAAAACAACTAGAATCAAGTGACCTCACAAGGCAGCAAGACACTATGAAACAAAACAAAAAGAATGAAAAATTGAGGAAAATGTAAAGCATCTTATTCACAAAACAGATGATTTAGAAAATCATTAAAGAAGAAACAATTTAAGAATAATTGGACTACCAGAAGACCATGACAAAAGAAAAGACCTGGACATAACACTAGAGGAAATTATCCAGGAAAACTGTCCCAAGATCCTAGAACAAGAGGGGAAAGTGGAGATTGAAAGAATCCACAGATCACCCCCTGTATTTAGTCCCCAACTGACAACACCAAGAAATGTTATAGCCAAATTAAAAAACAATCAGATAAAAGAAAAGATATTACAAGCTGCTAAGAAGAAGCCATTCAGATACCATGGAAATACAGTGAGGTTAACACAGGATCTGGCTGCATCCACACTGGAATACGATATTCTGGAAAGCAAGGAAACTAGGTCTACAACCAAGAATAAAATACCCATCAAAACTGACTATATTCTTACAGGGGAAAGTAAGGTCATTCAAAAAAATAGAAGAATTCAATGAATTTTTAAAGAAAAGACCAGACCTGAACAGAAAATTTGAAGTCCAACCACAGAACTCAAGAGAATCATCAAAAGGTAATTTAAAAAGAGGGGGAAAAAACAACAACAACAAAACTTTTTTAAGAGAATCAATAAGTTAAAATGATATGTATCTCTATAAGAAAAGAGGTCACTGGTAACTCTTAAAAACTGTTGCTATCACCTGAGCAGCTAGAAGTATTACACTCAGAGGGAACAGTGACAAACTGTATAGGATGAAAGGACAAGACATAAATAGGTATATAGATATATGCATGCATAAATATATCTATATATATATATATACATGACTAGAGCTAAAAAAAGAGGTTATGACTAAAAGAAATGGAAAAAGAAACAAATGGGGGTAAATTTATGTCACAAAGAAGCTCATGGTGGGAGGGGGGAGAACATCGATACACTGGAAGGGTAAAGAGGTTGGAGATAGGAAATACTCAACTCTTACATATTTTGAAACTGACCCAAAGAGGGAAAAACAATCCAATCCATTGGGGAAAGAGAATAGATTTGTGCCCTGTAGGGGAGGAGAAAGGTAAAAAAAAAGGACTGGTGGGGAGGGAAGCAGTACAAGGGAGGGAGAGGGTGGGGGGGAATTTTAAAAAGACTACAGGGGAAAATAAGGGAGGGAATAAGAAGGGAGGGGGGTAGAAAGGGAAGTAAAATAAGGGGAGGGGACTAAGGGGACTGAGTATAAACAAACATTGGTATAGAAGGAAATAGTGAAAGAAGAAAAGGCAGGACCAGGAGTAGAAATCAAAATGCTGGAAAATACACAGCTAGTAATCATAACTCTGAATGTGAATGGAATGAACTCACCCATAAAACGCAAGCAAATAGCAGAGTGGATTAGAATCCAAAACCCTACCATGTGCTGTCTGCAAGAAACACACATGAGGAAGTTAGATATGCATAGGGTGAAAGTAAGAGGATGGAGCCAAATCTATTGGGCATCAAATGATAAAAAGAAGGCAGGAGTCGCAATCAGGATATCCAACAAAGCCAAAGTAAAAATAAATCTAGTTAAAAGAGATAGGGAAGGTAATTACATCCTGATAAAAGGCAGTATAGACAACGAGGAAATATTGGTACTCAATATGTATGCACCAAATGTCAGAGCATCTAAATTTTTAAAGGAGAAACTAGAGGAACTCAAGAATGAAGTCGATAGAAAAACTGTACTAGTGGGAGATCTAAACCTTCCCCTATCTGAACTAGATAAATCAAATAAAAAAATAAATAAGAAAGAGGTGAGAGAAGCAAATAAAATCTTCGAAAAATTAGAGTTAGGAGACATATGGAGAAAAATAAATAGGGTCAAAAAGGAATACACCTTCTTTTCAGCAGTACATGGTACATTCACAAAAATTGACCACATACTAGGGCACAAAATCATTGCAAACAAATGCAAAAGGGCAGAAATAATAATGCAAACTTCTCAGACCACAATGCAATAAAAGTAATAACTAGTAAGGGTACATGGATATATAAATAGAAAATTAATTGGAAATTAAACGACATGATTCTCCAAAACCTTCAAGTTAAAGAACAAACCATAGAAACAATTAATACATTCATTGAAGAAAATGACAATGTTTAGACATACTTTAAAAACCTATGGGATGCAGCCAAAGCAGTACTCAGGGGAAAATTTATATTCTTGAGTTCATATATAAACAAATTAAGAAGGGCAGAGGTCAATGAATTGGGCATGCAAATTAAAAAAAAAAAACTAGAAAGTGACCAAATTAAAAACCCCCAATGAAGACTAAATTAGAGATCCTAAAAATCAAAGAAGAAATTAATAAAATTGAAAGTCAAACAACTATTGATTTAATAAATAAGACTAGAAGCTGGTACTTTGAAAAAACAAATAAAATTGATAAAGTACTAGTCAGTCTAATTAAGAAAAGGAAAGAAAAAAAAACAAATTGACAGTATCCAAGATGAAAAGGGGGACCTCACCTCTAATGAAGAGGAAATCAAGGCAATCATTAAAAACTACTATGCCCAATTATATGGCAAAAATATGGCAATTTAAGTGATATGGATGAATAATTACAAAAATATAAATTGCCTAGACTAAAAGAAGAAGAAATAAATTACCTAAACAACCCCATATCAGAAAAAGAAATTGAACAAGCCATCAAAGAAATCCCTAAGAAAAATTCCCCAGGTCCAGACGGATTCACAAATGAATTCTATCAAACATTCAAAGAACACCTAACCCCAATACTATGCAAACTATTTGACAGAATAAGCCAAGAAGGGTTTCTACCAAATTCTTTTTATGAAACAAACGTGGTACTGATCCTAAAGCTAGGCAGGTTAAAAACAGAGAAAGAAAACTATAGGCCAATCTCCCTAATGAATATAGATGAAAAAATCTTAAATAGGATACTAGCAAAAAGACTCCAGCAAGTCATCACAAGAGTTATCCACTACAATCAGTTAGGATTCATACCAGGAATTCAAGGATGGTTCAATATTAGGTAAACCATCCACATAATTGACCATATAAATAAACAAACTGACAAAAATCATATGATTATCTCAATAGATGCAGAAAAAGCCTTTGACAAAATATAACACCCATTCCTATTGAAAAAACTAGAAAGTATAGGAATAGAAGGGCCTTTCCTAAAAATAATAAACAGTATATACCTAAAACCATCAGCAAACATCATCTGCAATGGGGAAAATCTCAAAGCTTTTCCAATAAGATCCGGAGTCAAATAAGGATCCCCATTATCACCTATATTATTTAATATTGTACTAGAAACACTAGCAGTAGGAATTAGAGAATAAAAAGTAATTGAAGGTATTAAAATTGGCAATGAGGAGACCAAGTTATCAGTCTCTGCAAATGATATGACAGTCTATTTAAAGAATCCTAGAAAATGAACTAAAATACTAGTCAAAATAATCAACAACTTTAGCAAAGTTGCAGGATACAAAATAAACCCACATAAGTCATCAGCATTTCTATATATCTCCAACCCTGTTCAGCAGCAAGAATTAGAAAGAGAAATTCCATTTAAAGTCACCCGAGACAATATAAAATACTTAGGAATCTATCTGCCGAGACAAACACAGGAACTATATGAACACAACTATATAACACTCTCCACACAATTAAAACTAGATCTAAACAATTGGAAAAACATTTTTTGCTCATGGGTGGGACGAGTTAACATAATAAAAATGACCATCCTACCCAAACTTATATATCTATTTAGTGCCATACCCATTGAACTACCAAAAAACTATTTTACTGAATTAGAGAAAACCATAACAAAGTTCATTTGGAAGAACAAACAATCAAGGATATCCAGGGAAATCATGAAAAAAAAATGCAAAGAAAGGTGGCCTTGCAGTCCCAGATCACAAACTATATTAAAAAGCAGCGGTCATCAAAACAATTTGGTACTGGCTAAGAGACAGAAAGGAGGATCAGTGGAATAGACTTGGGGTAAATGACCTCAGTAAGACAGTATTTTACAAACCCAAAGACCCCAGCTTTTGGGACAAAAATCCAGTATTTGATAAAAACTGCTGGGAAAATTGGAAGACAGTGTGGGAGAGATTAGGTTGGGATCAGCACCTTACATCAAGATATACTCAGAATGGGTGAATCACTTGAATATAAAGAAAGAAACCATAAGTAAATTAGGTGAACACAGAATAGTATACATGTCAGACCTTTGGGAAGGGAAAGATTTTAAAACCAAGAAAGACTTAGAAAGAGTCAAAAATTCAAAAGAAATAATTTTGACTTCATCAAATTAAAAAAGGTTTTGTACAAACAAAACCAATGTAACTAAATTTAGAAGAAAGCAACAAATTGGGAAACAATCTTCATAACAAAAATCTCTGACAAAGGTCTAATTACTCAAATTTTGAAAAAGTGTCCTAGATCTCTTATAATCAGAGAGATGAAAATCAAAACAACTCTGAGGTATCACTTCACACCCAGCAGATTGTTCAACATGACAGCAAAGGAAAGTAATGAATGCTGGAGGGGATGTGGCAAAGTATGGACATTAATGCATTGCTGATTGAGTTGTGAATTGATCCAAGCATTTTGGAGGGCAATTTGGAACTATGCCCAAAGGGAGATAAAAGACTGTCTGCCCTTTGTTCCAGCCATAGCTCTGCTGGGTTTGTACCCCAAAGATATAATAAGGAAAAAGATGTCTTCAAGAATATTCATAGCTACGCTCTTTGTGGTGGCCAAAAATTGGGAAATGAGGGGATGCCCTTCAATTGGAGAATGGCTGAACAAATTGTGTTATATGTTGGTGATGGAATAATATTGTGCTAAAAGGAATAATAAAGTGGAGGAATTCCATGGAGACTGGAACAACCTCCAGGAAGTGATGCAGAGTGGGAGGAGTAGAACCAGGAGAACATTGTACACTGAGACTGACACATTGTGGTACAAGAGAATGTAATGGACTTCTCTAGTAATGGCTTTACAATGTCACTGAACAACCTGCAGCAATCTATGAGGGGAAACCAAAACAAAACAAAACTATCCTCAAGCAGAGGACACACTGAGAGAGTAAAAACACTGAGGAAAAGCAACTGCTTGACTATAGAGGTTGAGGGGACATGATGGAGGAGAGATGATAAATGACTGCCCTAATGCAAATACCAACAATAAGGAAATGCATTCAGAGGAAGGACATATGTGATATCCAGACAAATCGCCTGTCAGCTAGGGAAGGGGTGGCAGGGCAGGGGGTATTGGGATAGGAAAAGAAAAGGATCTGTTTCCAATGAACAATGTATGAAAATGACCAAATAAAATAATGTTTTAAAAACTAAAAAAAAAAAGAATTTATTTTACTGCTACCCATCTGTATTTATTTCAGAAAGCTGAGTTCAGAGTGCCCAACCAGAGTTAATCATGACTGGAAGTATATTCTTGATCATTCATTGATTATAACTGTTCTAGAGAACAGCTATGAAAAATTGAGTCTGGTGTTCCTTTCTTTAATTCAAGCCCACACCATTAAAGTATGTTAAAGAATCACAGAAAATATAAAAATAACATTCCAGGAATACAAAGTGATTGAAAACTTTTTCTCATTACCATGGCAATCATCAGGACCAATCTTAAAAAGAGATCAAATAATTTTGCCCTTTTTGTGGTGTTATTTGTTAGAAGGAATATTTCATGAAAAAATAATTAAAAATACCAAGCCCATATCCATTTTCATTTTTTAGAGCATAATTTATTTGAATCTTCTTTCACTTAGCAAGGGAAATATTGTTGAATATTTTATATTAAAATCTCCAGGAAAAATGCACAACACATATTTAAGCTTACTATGCATTATTAATGTCTTATCCATCACCTAATTTAAACTAGACCATCATAAAACAATAAATTCATCTATGATAGTAGATTTTCCTATTTTTGATTTGTAATTGTTCCCAGTAAAAATGTAACTATCAGATCTTCTGATGTAGTTGACTTGACTCTAGTACAAATCTGCATTTTCACCTCTAAGAAACCCCAACTAACATTTAAGACCATGGAAAAGCATGACATCATACACCTTTACCCGAGCTAATAACTTATTCCTCAGTTAATTCTTTGTTTTATTTATTTTGCCATTCATGTCCCATGATTTAAATGTACTTTATTTAAATGTAGTATAGTATACTGTATCCCAGAATTCTTATTACAGTTTTAAACTATTGAAGTTTAAGATGTAACTTTATATACATTATCTTATTTGAGCCTCCCAACAATTCAATGTGAGATAAAAATTGTAGATATCACAATCTTCATTTTACAAATTAATAAGATACTCATCTTCCTGAATGCAAATCTGCTCTCATATGTCATTATCTGTGTGACTCTGGGCAAATCACTTAACTCTGCTTGCTTTATCATCAGCAAGATGAGCTAGAGAAGGAAAAAGCAAACCACTCAAACATCTTTGTCAAGCAAACACCAAATAGGGTCTTGGAGAGTTGTGTAGATAACTGCAAAAACATTTGAAATATAACATACAGATGAAGAGACTGAACTCAGAGGAGTTTAATGTAACTATGAGCAGCAGAATTAGAATAGAGTGACCCCTGGTTGCTAGTCTTTGTGTTTTATTTCAATTAAGGTTTAAAGTAGAATTTGAATTTATAAAAATATTACAAACATCACATATAGTTTAGTTGCAACATAAATATTTAATTTTTATTTTATGTTATTTTATTTTTAGGGAGCAGAGGAAGAGAGATAGATACCTGGGAATTTTAATGTAACAAGCAAATAATTTTTACAAAATTAAAAAGTTAGCATTATAGTGTATTGCTTAATATTATCATATAATAGTCACTTCTTTCCAGATGTCATACTCTCATCTGTAAAAGAAGAGGCAGAGGGGCTTACTCTAGAGGTCCTTGGTTTCTGCTGTTCTAATGTATAATGCAAGATCTGAGTCTCAGTCCTTCTACGTTGTATTATGCTGTTACATTATATAAAACATATCATCACATTGTAGCATGCCTCATGTTACAGGATTATTTTATTCATTCTTGCTGTCTTGCGAGATTATGAGCTTCTACACATCCAATTCTAGTCTTTAATGACTCATTTTCAGCTATGATCTTTTGATTTTCTTTTCTAGTTTGGTTTATTATACTTTTTCACAACTTCTGGCAGGTCATTTCTAGTATCCAATTTGCTTATTACTTCATTTGATTTCTGTGCCTCTTTTTCCATATAGGCAATTTTATCTTTTAAGCTGTTATTTTCTTTTTCTATTACTTTCATTTCTTTTCCCCTCTTTTCTTCACATTTTTCTTCTATCTTTCTTACTTGGTTCTTGAACTCCTTTTTGAGTTCCTCAACAGCTTGTGACCAATTTCCATTTTTTTTGAAAGTTTGAATGTATTTTCTTGTTTGTCACTCTCTGCTATTGCTTCTGTATTTTCTTTTTTCTCCATAGAAATTATCCTGGTTCAAGATTATTTTTTCTGCTACTCATTCCTTTTGGTTCCTACATATCGATTGCTTTCTTAAGTTCTGTCTTACAAGGCTTTGCCTTGGTAGTATGTCCCCTTCCCAGTCAAAAGCCCAAGTGAGGGCAGGTAATATGATGTTCTTTGTGTCACAGGCATTAAAGAGTTTTAACATGAGGCTATATTTCCAGTCTATATTGCCTTGGCTGTGCCCAGCTTTGTTTCTGCCTATGCTTGGCACTCTGCTGCCCCTGCAGTACTCTCTTCAGCCTCAGGACTCAAACCTCACTGCCAAGGTCTTGCATTGACCTAAGGTTAAGTCTATAGTTCTTTTAGACTGTTTCTGAAAATTTAGATATTGCTCTGGCCTTGTTCTGACTCTGGTATAGTAGTAGTTGGTGTGGGGGAAGAGGGATCAGATTGCCCTTTGATAAGTGCAGTTTTACCCGCTTTTACCTTGAGAATCCTCAAACACTGCCTACCTTTAAGGTCGTTTCTGGTGGAAGATCCCTTTACTTAACTGATTTTGATTTTTGTCCTTTTGAGATGATTTGTAATAATCAGTTGGAAGGAGATTCAGAAGGCTTTTGATACTAAGCCACCATCTTAGCTATTCAATTCATAAATATTTTAAACACTTTATTATTTATTGTAACATTCTTTTCATATACATTTAAAGTTTCAAGTTCCCTTTCTCCCTTTTGCCTCTTCCCCTACCTCCTGAGAAGGTAAACATTATGATATATGTTAATGCACGCAAAGCATATTTCCATACTGGCCATATTTATTAAAAAGCAAGAAAAATTAAGTTAGGAAATTATGCTTCAATTTACACTCACAGTTCATCAAATCTCTCTCTGGAAATGGATAGCATTTTTTCATCACTAGTTGGTAAAATGTTCTTGGATCACTCTATTGATCATATTAGCCAAATATTTCACAGTTGGCAGTCATGAAAACATTGTTGCTATTGTGGACAGTGATATACTCTTTCTCTTCACTTTAATTTGCATCAATTAATATTGGTGTGCCTTAATTTTTTATGAAATCACATCCCTTGTCTCTTCTCATAATATAATACTATTATGCCACAACCTGTTTAGCCATTCTCCAAAAGATGACCATTTCCATAATTTCCCATTTTTCGCCACCTCAAAATGGGAAGCCAAAAATATTGCAACTATAGGTATTTTTGGTTTCTTTAGGATTTCTTTTGCATACAGACTTAGTTTCAACAATACCAAGTCAAAGTGTAGACATAGTTTTAAGACCCTTTGAGTATAATTTCCAACTGTTCTCCAAAACGTTTGGACCAGTTTGCAATTCTACTAGTAGTTCTTTAGTGTACCACATCCCTTCTAGCATTTCTCATTTTTATTAGTGTCTTGTGTTTGGGTGCATAAAACATTTTTTTTTCTCTAAGTATTTGCTTGTAATTATTTTTACAGTGTTGTCTTCTAAATTTCTGCCTTGTTAGTTGAAAATAAGAACTAACTGTACTCAGTGGCAGCATAGAGTCACATAGAATCTCTTTTTGACCAGCTATTCCTTATTATCTTTGGGAAGAGAGCTTGCTGAAGCTGCTGATGCCAGCTGTGGATTCTGGATAGGCTTCAATTCTCATCCCATAGACGTATGACAATCTTTCAAATTTTCTTAGGCCAAAAAAGGTTTTGTCCCAAACTTCATCAGATTTCCTTCACCATAAGTTGAACTGTGGTGTTATTTTAAAATTATTTGAAGGTACGTGTATGGAAAGTTCAGCTGGATGGCTGTCCATCTGCTATCTTGGCTTAGCTTCTGCAGCATGATTTTTTTGAAAATATGTATGATGCATATTTTAAAACTACACTGATAACTGTGACCATACTATATTAATATCAGTCTAGAAATGAAATAACATATAATGAATTAGAATATACCAAATATATTATTTAAAGAAAAAATTAAAATATATTAATTATTGAATTAAAAAGCAAAGTTTATAATTATCAAGTGACTTCTCATTTAATAATTTATAAAATAATTTTCCTAGCTTAAGAAATCATAATTATTGTATTGTCTTCAATGATAAATCCACATTAATTCCATTGCTTCATCTGATTATACCCATCATCATAAGTATTCTTTTAAGTTAAGATTATCTCAACTCAAGTTTTAGTCTAGAAAGCAGGGACACATTGTCTAAGCCATAGCCTAAAAAACTCCATATTCAGAAGCAGCACATTTTAAAATCTCTTCTATAAGATGCTGATACACTCAATGGTACTTTTATCTAATTCCAGCTCTGGACATTTTAGGGACATAATATCAGCTTTTATTTGGTACATTTTTAAATATATTTAAAATTATCCTTGTTGCCAGTATAATCTTTGTGTATAACACTAGGTTCCTCCACATAACTTGTAAGTATTAAATTAACCAAATTTGATTTTTCATAATGATATAATTGCCTTTAGCAGCTGATCTAAATGGTCATTTTATTGTTGTATTATAAAAATGTTTATGTGCTTATGGCAGTAATGCAAAAGATCAGAGAATTTGTTATTACACTAGTCCTCTTACTATTTCTTTGGTCAAAAAGTTTTGTACCATTAAATCTAATTTCCCTTCTCAAAGGTAATTATCCAATAATCATTTGTTACATACTTATTTCATTCCAAGAATTATACTAAGTTCTAAAAATAGAAAGGCAAAAAATAGTTTATGCTTTTAAGAAGGTCACAGTCTAATTGAAAGAAAGCATGCACATTGAAATAAGTACAAATAAGCTATATAGACTGTAAATAGGAAGTAATCAAAACAGAGGAAACAATAGAAGGAAGTGGGATTAAGAATGGATTCCTATAAAAGGACAAAATTAACCAGGACTTGCAGGAAGTCAGGTAGTCTGGGAGGCAAGCCTGAGAAGGGATAGTATTCTAAGAAATAGAGAACATAAGAGAAAGAGCCATTTAGACTTTTTTATAAGATCTTCTGGCTTTAAGTTTTGTTTAATTTTCCTTCTCCTTGTTTTACTAAGAAAATAGTAAGAGTTCTGACAATACATTATTGTTAATAACTTTATCTCATAACCCACCTGACCAATACACATTATAATAATTTGTGGCAATAAATTAAATGATCCATGTTATAGAGGAGGAATTATGACTCTTTGTGAGAGATTCAGGCATATTTTGACAGAAACTTAAGGTGTTCTACCTAAAAGGCTGAGAGTGATTTAGGTGCACACAAAGTTTATTTTTAGATGAATGACATATGGGGTAAAATAAAGTTCCTATATCTGACTGTTCCTCAGGCACTATCAGTAGGAGGAGGATGTAGAAACTAGAAAACATCACCAAATTTTGGGAAACCATAAAAAGATGTATACTTGAGAACCATTTCTGTATATTTTTCATAAATTTTTACCATAGAGAAAATGTGTGCTAAGAAAGGAAGACCATACTTTTATAGAAGATAAAAGAGTACTCTCTAAAATTAATAAAGGTAAATACTGAGGCAATAACAATTCATGATGTAATCAGCAACCCCACTCAATATTCTTAGACCTCTATTATTCATTTACTCTAAATTTATGACCTGGCAAATTTGAAGATGGTGATGATGTTAATAAAGAAAAAAAAACTGGAACTATATCAAATGTAAGCATTTTTTTGGATATATATATATATATATATATATACGTATATATATATATATATATATAGTTTATAGCTTCTTTGGGGGAAATAGATGTAATAATACATTAAAAACTTTCACTGAAATTTTGTTTGGTTTATTTTATTTTAAATAACATAAAGAGACTCCATTCTCTGAATGGTTGGCAGAGAGGTTTTTATTGGGGAGTGTGGTACATGATAATTATTAGCACTTCCTTTTTATTTCATACAAGGGTTCATCAGGGAATTGTTTAATTATATTCATATTTCCTTTGCCAAAGGCAATGTTGGAAATTGCTACATCAAGAGAAAAACCTAGAATTGAAAATCTGCTATGATCATCTTACTAAGAACAGCTAACTTTCAAAAGAACTTTTACCTTCAAGAACAATATTTTAATCAGAAGACTCCTCAAGATAAAAATGTAACTTGAACTCTACACAAGTAGTGCTGGTATGTTTTAGGCTCAAGTTTGCTTTCAGAGTTTTTTCCCTGGAGGTGAAAACCTGAGACAGGTTCCTTTCACTTTTACTATTCCAGGTTTAACTCCTTTTGTACTTATATTCTTCTACTTGCTATATATTTTGGAAAATAAGAATGGCAGTTTCATATGAAGAACATGAATGATTAGGTCACAAGTACTATATAAGAGTGTGATCATGAATTGGGCATGAGAAATACACATCAACAGAAATCAATTTGAACTAATATATTATCCATATGGACCCAATAAAGTTATCAGGTGTCCTGGACTACTGACATATAGACTGAGAAGAACATAGTTCTAAATGTAACGATGCTGGCATTACTATAAAAATGTATGTCCCTTTCTTCCACTACATTTGCTTTGAGATTTATTCTTTTATTGTAGTTGAATCTTCAGATTTTAAAATATTGAATTCTGTTAACCGTGGCCTTTTTTCCTTCATTCAAGAAACTGATAAACAAATAAATTTGGGCACTCTTCTAAATACTTTCTCCCAGGTCAGCATAAATCCCTTAATTGATCTAAAATTCTCTAGTCCAGCCATTCAACAAACCTAAGTCCATCTAACTCTCATAACCCCACAATACTTCCATCTTTCTTTGAAAGAAGATTTAATTTTCACCAGAATATGATTTTTGAAATCTGTACAATAGTATTTTCCTACTTTTCCAGTACCACCATTAAAATGCACATAAGCAAGACAATTTTCAAAAAGCTCACTATGCCATGATTATTCTCCAACAAGTGATGCTCAGTTTAGTCATCATCTCTTCTCTTTTTTAAGGTTCAAAAAACACTTTTAATAGTTTGTTCTCAAATTTTGTCAGCTAGCTAGCATAGCAACAGTACTTTTCTCATCTAACCCTTCAATCACCATTTATCTTTTCTGTGTGTGTATGTGTTTGTATTTATATGTTTGTGGATGGATGAGTAAATGAATATGGATAAGCTTAGAGTAAAGTTGAAATAATTTTTAGTCACATTTAAGAACTAATTGCATAACTCAAAGTTTTTTGATCTACAAAAAAATTAAACAAAAGCCTGTAACAGTTGTCACCTTGTTTATAGCCACTATATAGGTGCTATAATTTAAAAGCTAGGTATAGTTTTGGGAGATGAGTTGGAAATTCTTTGTGTAAACAACATTAAGTATATCTTGAATCTTTTCCTTATTGATATTTCTTTCTCCACATTCTAGAATTCCATAGATAAAAAATTCTAACAAATTTTTGCCAAGGCTATAAGAAAATTTTCTTTTCAAATAATATGACATTAATAAAGCATAATAGTTCCTAGTACATAAAAAGTTAAATGATTTAACCTCCTTCCATTCTATATAAAAAAGTAAATTTGAAATGTCTGCCATGACATAAATCAAATATCACCTCCATTTTATTTTCCCTTCTAATATTTCCTAAGAAAATTATACTGCTCATAATTTCTGAAGTCCAAGTTTGAGAATGATAGGAAGAGATAATGACTAGCTTTACTATTAAACTTTGCCTTAGAATTCTTGGGAATTAAAGAAACATCATTAATACATGTTTGAAAGACCACCACATATATGTATATAAATGATCAATTAACAAGCATTTATTAAGCACTTAATAGGTGCCCACCACTTTATTAGAATTTGAGATACAAAAAGTGTAAGAATCCTTGCCTTCAAGGACTTTAAAATCTAAGAAGAGGATGAGTGCCTATAAGGGTATATATAATATATCCCAAATAATTTTATTTTTATAGGAGAGAGGAAATAGAAAATTTGATACTGAGAAAGGTTTCAAAACAGTGATGATTTTTTTACAACTTAGGGAAGAGTATTTTTAAGCGGGGGAAAGAAGTAGTGAAAATGTAGAGAAATATGATAATATATGCCATGTGTAAGAAAAATAAAAAGGAAAATTATTAATGTATGATGAGAATATTGTATGTTTAGCACTTAACTATTAACAGTAATTAAAGTGTCCAAGAGGATTCCAATTTCAAGGGACTCATGATTAAAAAGACTATCCACCACCATAGAGAGTGCTGATGAAATCTGAATGCAGAATGAAGTAAACCATTTTTCATTTTATATCTTTCATGAGTTTTAATTCTTATATAAGCTATATGTGCCTTTGTTTCAAACACAGAACACTTGGAAATATTTATTACATGATATCATATGCATAACCTATATCATATTACCTTCTGCCTTAGGAAGAGGGGGCAAGAGGGAGGGAGGCAAAGAAGATGGATCACAAAATGTACAACAAAGATTATTAAAATTGTATGTGTAATTGAAAAATATAATCTAATTTAAAAAAGAATGAAAATTATTTGTCTTACTAGTAATGTGTGTAAAGAATAGTAATGTGTAAAAATACTTTTTTGTGTGATGTATTAAAGTTGTATTAATGCTTGCATGGAAAGTATGTTTAATAAAGAGAACTTACTATTCTTTTGCATGACAGATACTTGCTAATAGAAGGATTTGGGAGATATCATCTTTAGTAGAACCAGTTGACTTTAAAATATATTTAATTAGGATAATATCATTAGAATAAATTATGGGAACATATAATAGTTTACTTTTCAGATCTATGGATACAGGAAGAATTGACTACCAAACTAGATATAGAGATCACAACATTATGTAAACTGACTTAAGTTTACTATATTAATTTGAAAATATTTTTTTTTACAAACAAAACCAATGTGACAAAGATTAGAAAGGAAACAGCAAACTGGGGGGGGGGGTGTATAGCAAGTTTCTCTGATAAAGACATCATTTCTCAAATATATAAAGAATTGAGTCAATTTATAAGAATACAGATCATTCTCTAGTGGAAAAATGGTCAAAGAGTAGGAATAGACAGTTTTCAGATGAAGAATTAAAAGCTATCAATAATTATATGAAAATATGTCTTAAATCCCTCTTGTCTAGAAAATGCAAATTAATACAAATCTTAGGTATCACTTCACACCTATCAGATTGGCCAGTAAAGGAAAGTAATAAATGTTGGAAGGGATGTGGGAAAACTGGGACACATGCATTATTGGTGGAATTGTGAACTGATACAACCATTCTGGAGGGCAAATTTGGAAATATGCCCACAGGGCTATAAAAATTCATACCCTTTTATCCAGTAATACCTATACTTGGTCTGTATTCCAAAGAGAATTTTAAAAGAGGGAAAGTTAGACTCTACCAGTACAAAACAATTCATAGCTGCTTTTTGGGCATGGCAAAGAATTGGAAAATTAAGGGATGTCTATCAGTTGGGAAATGGCTGAACAAATTGTGGTGTATGATGATGATAGAAGCAAACAAATTGTGCTGTAAGAAATGATGAACAGGATGATTTCAGAAAGCACTGAAAAGATCTACACAAACTGATGCAGAATGAAATAAGACATATAGGAGAACATTGTACATAGTAATAGCACTGTTGTGGAATTACCAACTCTGACTGATTTAGCTACTCTCAATAATACTGAAGAACTTATGAAAAAGAATACTATCCACTTTCAGAAGAAGACATTTAGCTTCAGAATGTGTTTTCACATGTTTATTTGGGTTGTTGTTTTGAGGTTTCAGTTTTATATCATTATTTACTTACAAAAAGGAATAATATGGAAAAATATTTTCAATTATAATACATGTATAACCTGGGTTAAATTGGTTGCAAGTTCTTGGAGGGAGGGATGGGAGGAAGGGAGAAAATTTGGATAATATAACTTTGGAAAACTTATGTAGAAATTTGTTATGTGTAATCAGTAAAAATAATAAAAATATGCTTTATAAAATCCATGATAAGTTACTTTTGTTCATTGGATAGTTTTCATTATTTTAATGTGTTAACAATTTTACCATGTAGCCAAACATTTGAAAAGCATTTGACACTCAATAGCAGGGTACAAAATGGAAGGTTGAACACATTTCCATGTTCTGAAAATAAACCCATTAGATCTAAAATATTGGACAAAATATGAAAGTTTTAATATATATATATGTATATGTATATATATATATATATATATATATATATATATATATATATATTAATAGGGCCTGGAGAAAGTATTTCATTGAAAACAGATGACACTGATTTAGAACTCTTGCCTCCTAGAGAAACCAGTGTTAGAAATCTTCTCTGAAGAATTTAGTCTTACATACTTTCCTAGAGCAGTTAAATCACTCATCATACACCAAGGAGACTTAGAACCTAACTCTTCTTGGTTCCAAAATAAATTCTTGATTAGGCCATGATGATTAAACTATATAAGATAATAAAACAAAAAAGTAAATTCAGTATAATGTCTCAGAATTCTAGAGAATTTAGGATGTCCCCATTAGACCAATAAAGGTAATGGAAAGTAAATAAATACAATTTTGGAAATGAAATCTAGAATATCTTAAAATATTGTATACATATATATATATATATATATATATATATATAAACTACAATGGCTAGTATCACCAGTAAATTTATTATTCACTTATTGGTGGATCACTGTTACATATAACACACAGTTGTATAATGATAAATTGAAAAATGTTATGTGATAAATTTTTTTACCTATTCATTAATTCATTCAGTAAGCATCTTTTGAACATCAGCTAGTTCCAAAATCTTGGGAAATATAAAGAGATTAATAAAATATAATTACTGTATTTATGGAGTCTATAATCTGATAATGAATATAAAACCAGGAAATATGTAAGTATAATACAAAAATTGTGAAATTTATCAGGAAGGTAAAATAAAATGACTTGAGATTTTTAGAATATTCAAGGAAGTCTTTATAAGTTTTGCATTTGAAGTTGGTCTTTATGGATATTTAGTATCTTAACAGAGTTGCATGGTTTTGAGTGTGTGTGTGGGGTATGTGTATGTTTTTGAAGTGGGGAACCAAGAAAATGATTTTCATAGAGAGCTTAGTGTAAGTTAAGAACTGGAATTTCTAGACTACATTAAGGAAAGATAAGCAGTTTGATTTGGATGGGAAATAGTAATTGACTTAATGACATCTAAAATATCTTTATTTTTAAAAAGAAAATATTAAATCCTAGGAAAATAGATGAAAATATAGATAAAACATGTTGATAATTCATCTATTTACAAGTTTGGAAAGAGGTTTCTCTGTTTTCATTAGTTTTTTTATCACAGATTTGAGAATTAAAAATAAAAATGAAACTTTTATTGAAAAATGAAAAAATATTTTACTCTCAATTTTACAATGAAGTAACCATGCAGCACTGGGTAGGTTACTTTATCACCTTGTTTCCTTATTTTGCCCACATATGTAAAATCAAAGAGTGAGTGAACTTCTATATGTCTTCTACAATTTCTTATTGTTTGAACTTTCTCTGATTCAAGAAAATAAAAAAGTTACAAATGATTGTTTCAATTCTCATCTAAAAGAAACTTTCTTTTAAAAATACTCCTGTCTCAAATGTGTCCTAAGACACCATATGTTTTAATTACATCTTCAACCATGAAATTGCACCATTATATTTTGAACTATTTTGATATCCTCCTGACATCTCAAATTCAACATGTCTAAAACTGAATTTATAATACTTTCCTCAAACCTACCCATCCTTATATCTTTTTATATTTCTTTTGATTATCCTATTACTGTCCCAGTTACTCAAGTTCAAAAGTTTGGGTTTTTATTTTTTTCATTTTCCACCATATAATCTTATATCCTATCAGTTTCCATTTTTTATACTACCCCATTATTATCTTTAAAATTTGTTTTAGTCTTTCCTTTTTCATTGCAACATTCCAAGTTTAGTCCCTGATCATAGTTCCTTTTAATTATTTTAAAAGACTGCTAACTAATTTTATTCTGCCACCCATCTCTCCTCTTTCAAATTAAAAATTCATATTACAACTACAGATAAATTTCAAATAATAATTATTATTAACTGTTACTATTATTATCTCATTCTTATCTTTTTATTGAATAAGATTTGAAAAAATCTTGCTATAAATCATTCATCTACTATCACTTAATATTCACTAATCTGTAAATTATACCAAAGATGGATGAATAGCTTCTTTTTATAATTGAGTAAAAGCAATAAGAAATAATCTCACCTGCTGAGCCTACTGAAAAACATCCCCAATGCAAACTCCCATAGCAGATATGACAACAGAAATGATTAGCTCGGTCCCAAACCATATTTCAAATTCTATTCCCTCAACCATGCATGATATGTTGCCATCTGACCTACCATGATTGTTTAGCCCATTTTGTGGTTATGGGAACAGTAAAATCAAATTAGTAAGCTCATAAGACCATAGGTCTAGAAATGAAAAATAACTCAGAGAAAATCTAGTCCAATTTCCTTATTTTACAGATGAAGAAATTAAAGCACAGAGATTTTTAGTAAGTTGTCCAATTTTATACAAATACTATGTGAAATTTGTTATTTCAGTCCAAGTTTTCTGATTCAAAAGCCAATGTTTTCCTCTACACCATACTGTCTCTCATTTCTGAAAAAGTCATGATAATCAATTGCACCAGATGCCTCTTATTATCCCATGGCAGCTACCTGAGACTAAAATGCTTGTTCCTGATCACCATTCTCCTATATGTTTTATGTGCTCTCAGTAGACTATTTGTGTCTTGAAAGAAGTAACTAAATCATTTTTAGTCAGTAAACAACCATTTTAGATTATTCACTTATTTATAACTTAAAATTAAGTTCCAAATTATTTCTCTTGCATGCCTATCACACCAGTTGAGTTATCATATTAATTATCTATGTGGTCATGTAAAACATTTCCATATTACTCATTTTGAAAAAAAAAAGAAAAATAAGGAGCATAAAGTGAAAAAGTATGTTTCTATGTGTACTCTGTTCAATTCTCCAAAAGAGGATATTTTTATGAGTCCTATAAAATTGTCTTAGATGATTTTATTAGACTAGCTGTCTCCTACAGTTGCTCACTTTTAAAATAAGTCTGTTACTGTTCTACAATATTTCTCTTGATTCTTCTCACTTCCTTTGCATCAGTTCATATGCCTTCCCAGGTTTTTTTTTAAGAAATCATCCTCATCATTCAATATATAAGAGTAGTATTCCATTACAACCAATCATAACAACTAGTTAATTTGGGAATATGTATTCCCCAAACCTTCCAGTACTTGTCCCAGTCTTAACTCATACTATTTCCCTTTAGATTTTCTTTATTATAGTCCAAGCTGACTACTAAACATATACTATTCAGGATCTTCCCTCATATTTCAATGTTTTCTCACACTGGTCTTTACACCTTTTCCATCATTTTTGTTGAGATCCTTTGATCAGCATGCATAAAAGTTAGACAACATGTTGGCTTTGGATTAAGGAAGAAAGGAAGGAAAGAAAGAAGAGAAGAAAGAAAGGAGATATGGAATAATAATTTCTTAATTCTTTATTATGTGCCACTTCCTGTGCTAAGTGTTTTACAAATATTATTTTATTTGAACCTCAACAACCATGAGAGTTAGATGCTATTATTATCTACATTATATAGAGAAAGAAATTGAGGTAGACAAACATTAAATGCCTTCATAGGATCACACAGCTAGTAGAATAGCAATGGTAAAATTTATCTCCTTTATTTGGATCTGATTATGGTTTAAATTTCAACTCAGTGATGAATTGTTTGACTCTGGGTTGGTCAAAAACATTGGTAGATTTAGTTTTTTTTTCATCAGGCAAAAGGAAGTTATAGTTCTTGAATAAGTGGAATAATGGAATTCTCAAATAAAGCTTTTCAGCTTGCATTATTATTCAATGACCAATTAAGATGATGCTTTATCCATAAGTAATTTGACATTCTTTAAGTTTTAATAGCACTTAGTCTTTACCATTTCTCTGTGTTTTCTATGCTTTGTCTTATTAAAAATAGTTGTATTTGTGTTTAACCAACTCTATCATATTATAAGATTCAGAGATAGGGGTGAGGCCACAACCCCACATGAAGTAGTTATTTAACCAAAGCATCATCTCCTTCTATTAGATTTTAAACTCTTTAATGGTTTTCAGTTTTGAATGTGTATTCTTTGTATTTAGCACAATTAACATTTAGTAAATACATTTCCATTCATTAATTTCATTCATTCAATCAATCCTACTTGATGTATTCAATCAATTGAAGAGTTGGATATTAATTCTAGTGATTACTAAAGCAACTTGAGATTCATTGTTTTAGTCCCATTGAAATTTGTAAACTTACAAATTCTTCAATTGTTAGTTAGTTGAACATGTAAAGAATAAATAGAATACCTTGTTATAAGTTTCAATAGAAAAAAATGACTCTACAATGGAAATCCATTATTAAGTTAGGGCATATTTCAGGAAATACTACTCAGTAAATTACAGCTTCATTTGAAGCAGAATCGACTAAGCAGAAAATTAAATAATGCCATCCATGTCCTTAAGATAAGACAAGTGAAGGAGCAGCAAATCTTTTGCTTTCAAAGGGGTATTGCCCAAGGCATGCTGGAGGTGAAAAGACAAAGTTAGCTTTGGGAATTCTTTCTTCTGGCTTTCTGAAAATAAAGTGGACACAGTCCAGTCCATTCTCTGTGTCTCACAAAATTTTTGTTGCACAATTTATAGCCTGTACCAAAATGAATGTTGCTAGAAAATACTCTCTCTCAAAGCCCAGATGAAATTCAGTTAAGAGTTTACATATGGGGAAAAAGCAAAACAATTTTTTCTTTAAATAGACACACACATATGCTGATGAAGAAAGTAACTGTCATTTCCTTCATGGGCTTTAACAGAAATTGAATGACTAAGCCCCACAGAACAAGTGAATCAAGTTAATCCATTATATTAAATTCATTTTGTGTTGATGATTGTTGATAACAAAATATTCAGACATTCTACTTATGTAATCTTGTTTATTTGTTAAACTGCTTATAAATATTCTGGAATAACTAGAAAGATTAATATAATGTTTGGATAGTAACTTATTTTGAAACTATTCTTTAAAAAGTTTTGGATTATTTATGATTAAATTTTTTATTGTATTTGTTAAAAAATGGTACCTTAATCAACTGCTAAATCTATCAATTCCTTAGATAACTACTTTAGAAGATGGTGACTTTTCATTTCTTTACAAAAATGAATGAGATAAACAAAAAAAACCAGAATAATGCTCAATGAATGACATTCATAATTCTATAACGTATAAAACTTCAGTGTGAAAATTATTTGGAAAATCCTTTAAAAAGATAGACTTATTATAGAATAGTATTCCCAATTGTGGTGTAGTATACCCTCCATACTCCAAGAAGATATAGCCAGCATTTTGATAGTACAGTTCTTATAACTCCATTCCAGAACATTTCCTATCTAATTTTCCATATCCATTATAATATAAGGAGTTGTTCCCTAGAAGTGCAAGAAATTCTCATTTGTTTCTTACTAATAAATAACATGCTGAACTCAGAAAGAAAAATGTGTGATAGAATTCTGAGATCACACTTTCATAGATCAAAGTTGAAAGGTACTTCATGAATCATGTATTTCATATTTGTTACTTTATAGTTATTTGAATTTAGTGACATGTTTTGTTTTAATTGCCAAAGGTCACCCAGCTAGAAACAAGACTTAGATGTAACATTTAAACATATAATCTCTGACTCTAGAGACGTTACACCATGTACTGGAATTTCTATTTTTGAATTTTTTAAATTTATTTTTATTTTTTATATTTTTTTCCATTTGAATTAGTTTATTTAGTCAATTTAGAACATTATTCCTTGGTTACAATAATCACATTGTTTCCATTCCTCCCCTCCACCCACCCTTCCCACAGTCAATGCACAATTTCATTGGGTAATACTTGTGTCCTTGATCAGAACCTATTTCCATGTAATTTGCACTAGGATGTTCATTTAGAGTCTACATCCTCAGCAACATCCATTCTACCCATGTATTCAAGCAGTGATTTTTCACTGGTGTTTTTACTCCTACAGTGTATCCTCTGGTTGTGGATAGTGGTTTTATCATACATTCCTCCAGGTTGTTCCGGGTCATTGCATTGCCTCTAATGGAGAACTCCATTACCTTTGATTGTACCACAGTATATCAGTCTCTGTGTACAGTGTTTTCCTGGTTCTACTCCTCTCACTCTGAATCAATTCCTGGAGGTTGTTCCAGTCCCCATGGAATTCCTCCACTTTATTATACCTTTGAGCACACTAGTATTCCATCACCAACATATACCATAATTTTTTTAGCCATTCCCCAAATGAAGGGCATCCCCTCATTTTCCAATTTTTGCCACCACAAAGAGCGCAGCTATGAATATTCTTGTACATGTCTTTTTCCTTATTAATTCTTTGGGGTACAAACCCAGCAGGGCTATGGCTGAATCAACGGGCAGACAATTTTTAGCACCCTTTGGTCATAGCTTCAAACTGCCCTCCAGAATGGTTGGATCAATTCACAACTCCACCAGCAATGAATTAATGTCCCCATTTTGCAATATTCCCTCCAACATTCATTACTTTCTATTGCTGTCACATTAGCTATTCTGCACAAAGTGTGGGTTGATACCTCAGAGTTGTTTTGATTTGCATCTCTTTGATTATAAGAGATTTAGAACACTTTTTCATGTGCTTATTAATAGTTTTAATTTCTTCATCTGAAAAAAAATATTCATGTCCCTTGCCCATTCATTAATTGGAGAATGGTTTGATTTTTTTGTACAATTTGTTTAGCTTTTTATAAATTTGAGTAAATAGACCTTTGTCAGAGGTTTTTACAATGAAGATTATTTCCCAATTTGTTGATTCCCTTCTAATTTTGGATGCATTAGTTTTGTTTGTAAAGAAAAACTTTTTAATTTGATGTAATCAGAATTATTGATTTTACATTTTGTGATTTTTTCTAGCTCTTGCTTGGTTTTAAAGTCTTTCCTTTCCCAAAAATCTGACAAGTATATTATTGTATATTTGCCTAATATGCTTATAGTTTCCCTCTTTATATTCATGTCATTAACTATTCTGAGTTTATCTTGGTGTAGGGTGTGAGATATTGATCTAAACCTAATCGCTCCCATACTGTCTTCCAATTTTCCCAGGAGTTTTTATCAAATACTGGATTTTGGTCCCCAAAACTGGGAACATTGGGCTTATCATAGACTGTCTTGCTGAGGTCATTTACTCCAAGTCTATTCCACTGATCCTCCTTTCTGTCCCTTAGCCAGTACCAAATTGTGTTGATAACCACTGCTTTATAGTATAGTTTGAGATCTGGGACTGCAAGTCTTCCTTCCTTTGCATTTTTTTTCATGATTTCCCTGGATATCCTTGATTGTTCTTCCAAATGAACTTTGTTATTTTTTTTCTAATTCAGTAAAAAAAAGTTTTTTGGAAGTTCAATGGGTATGACACTAAATAAGTAAATTAATTTGGGTAGGATTATCACTTTATTATGTTATCTCATCCCACCCATAAGCAATCAATGCTTTTCCAATTGTTTAGATCTAGTTTTAATTATGTGGAGAGTGTTTTGCAGTTATGTTCATATAGTTCTTTTGTTTGTCTCAGCAGATATTTTCCTAAATATTTTATATTGCTTAGTGTGATTTTAAATGGAATTTCTCTTTTTAATTCTTGCTGCTGAAATGGGTTGGAAATATATAGAAATGCTGATAACTTATGCAGGTTTATTTTGTATCCTGCAACTTTGCTAAAAGTGTTGATTGTTTCAACTAGCTTTTTGGTTGATTCTCTAGGAAACTTTAAGTAAACCATTATACCATCCACAAAGAGAGATAGCTTAGTCTCCTCATTGCCAATTTTGTCAATTTTTTTTCCTTCTCTAATTGCTACTGCTAGGGTTTCCTGTACAATTTTAAATAATAGAGGTGATATTTGGCATCCTTGTTTCCCTCCTGATCTTATCGTGAAGGTTTCTCATTTATCCCCATTGCAGATTTTGTTTGCTGATGGTTTTAGATATATACTGTTTATTATTTTTAGGAAAGGCCTTTCTATTCCTATATTTTCTAATGTTTTCAGTAGGAATGGGTCTTGTATTTTATCAATGGCTTTTTCTGAATCTATTCTGTATCTATATAATCATGTGATTTTTGTTGGTTTGCTTATTAATATGGTCAATTATGCAAATGGTTTTCCTAATATTGAACCATCTTTGAATTCCTTATATGAGTCTTACCTGGTCATAGTGAATAACCCTTGTGATGACTTGCTGGAGTCTTTTTGCTAGTATTCAATTTAAGATTTTTGCATCTATATTCATTTAGGAGATTGGTCTAAAGTTTTCTTTCTCTGTTTTTGACCTAGGTGTTCTTTGAATGTTTGATAGAATTCATTTGTGAATCTGTCTGGACCTGGGGATTTTTTCTTAGGGAGTTCTTTGATGACTTGTTCAATTTCTTTTTCTGATGTGGGGTTGTTTAGGTAATTTATTTCTTCTTCTTTTAGTCTAGGCAATTTATATTTTTGTAAGTATTCATCCATATCACTTAGATTGCCATATTTTTTTTGCCATATAATTGGGCATAATAGTTTTTAATGATTGCCTTGATTTCCTCTTCATTAGAGGTGAGGTCTCCCTTTTCATCTTGGATACTGTTAATTTGGTTTATTTCTTTCCTTTTTTTAATTAGACTGACTAGTACTTTGTCAATTTTATTTGTTTTTTTCAAAGTACCAGCTTCTAGTCTTATTTATTAAATCAATAGTTCTTTGACTTTCAATTTTATTAATTTCTCCTTTGATTTTTAGGATTTCTAATTTAGTCTTCATCTGAGGATTTTCAATTTGTTCACTTTCTAGTTTTTTTAATTTGAATACCCAATTCATTGACCTCTGCCCTTCTTAATTTGTTAATATATGAACTCAAGGATATAAATTACTGCTTTGGCTGTATCCCATAGATTTGAAAGGATGTCTCATCATTGTCATTTTCCTTCAATGAAGTTATTAATTGTTTCTATGATTTGTTCTTTAACTAACCAGATTTGGAGAATCATATTGTTTAATTTCCAATTAATTTTTGATTTACCTCCTGTAATAGTGGA
Organism: Monodelphis domestica; assembly: GCF_027887165.1. Classification (NCBI taxonomy): domain Eukaryota; kingdom Metazoa; phylum Chordata; class Mammalia; order Didelphimorphia; family Didelphidae; genus Monodelphis; species Monodelphis domestica. The sequence continues at coordinate 353,035,166 of NC_077229.1, read as the reverse complement.
GATTTGAACCCTGGACTTCAATTCCCAGAAAACCTAGGACACTTCCCAGATTGCTTTGTAACCTAACCTGTATTCCCATCTGGGTAGAGAACAGAAATTGTATTTAAACTGACTCCTCCTTCTACTCTCTCTCTCAGCTCCAAGTCTGGGCACAACTCTCTACCTAGCCAGCAAAATGTAGGTTGCACGTGCTTTCTTATTTTGTATTTTCTTTATTTCTTAATCTTTAATAAACCTCTAAAATTATAATACTTTCATTACTAGAAACTAATTTTAATCTTCACAGTTTGGCGAACCACATGGATTGTGATGAAATACCCTCAATCTTTTTTAAATTTCCTAAATTTTTACTAACTTTAGCTTTTAATAGCTACTTCCTAGATAGTGGTTTTTTAAGCCACATTCCTCCATGAATTTTCAGAAAAGCCTCTTGATCTGGACCTGTTTGATTAAAATCACTCTTGTTCCTGCTCCTGCTCCTGCTCCTCCTTCGGCTCCCAGCTCCCAGCTCCCGGCTTCTGGCTCCCGGACTGCCCACCTGCTGCCGGCAATCCAGACCCAGATGAACTGCCTGGTCCAGCAATTCTGGCTCACCAACCCAGGCCCAGGACTCACTTCCACCAGCTGGTAAAAAATGGGGGTAATTTTCTCTTAGGCTATGAATAGCCTCTATGTGGACTGGGGGAAGGGGAGAGCTGAGGGGAATAAAGAAAGAATAGAAGGAAGAGTCTTTTCCGAACAGGAACTTAAAGCATGGCTGCTTTAAGTGGATATCTTTTGACTGCACTGATAATTTCATTTACCTCACCTGAGTGCCAGGGGAAAAATTCAGCTGCCTGCAACTCATTTGCCAAATTTGGGGAGGCAGCTGGGTGGCTTGGTGATTTGAGAGCCAGGCCTAGAGATGGAGGTCCTTGGTTGAAATCTGGCCTCAGACACTTCCTGGAGGTGTGGCCCTGGAAGGGTTTCTTAACCCCCCTTTGCCTAACCCTTACCAATCTTCTGCCTTTGGACAATAGGCATCTAAATGATTAAAATACAGCCAAGGAACTTTAATGAGACTGGAGATTATATTTTTAAGGCATTTCAGACTCCAATGTTTTATAAAAATCTCTGTATTCTATTGCATTTTGCTGATTGTTTTGTTTAAGATTTAACTTTGTGATTTTAAATTCATATATTACTGCATTCAATACTATTCTGTTACACTGAATCTTTTTAATTTACTGGGTTTTAACTACTGTTATATTCTGTTGCTTTTCCCCTATAACCATACTGAACAAATATTATTAAGTAAACTCATATAAAAACAGCTTTTCTATTTTTGACTTTGTAAATTGTCACATAGAGGAAAGATGGACTCCATCAAAAAATTGCTATAACAACCTTTGGAAAATTTAGTGAGATAAATGTCTCAAATTGATTTTAAGGGTTCTTTAGACATGATTTTTAGAATTTTTCTTAACAATCTCTGGTCATTTTGCCTGCCCCTACCACAAGGTAAGACACACTTAAATAGCTGAAGTATAATACAATTATAAACCCCACCTCCTTCATTTATAAAAATGTGAATGTTGGGTAGTTAATCCCAGGGCATTTTACCCCTAAAAAGTCTCCTCCCCAAAAAGGAGAGAATCTCTCATTCATACTATTCAGCTTATCACTTTACTTTCACCAGAATGATATCTAGAATTCTTGATGATGTTCAAAACCCGAGTTAAGTTTTACTTCATTTAAAAATGTTTAACAAGGTTGAAAGATTTGCTACATTTGTAAAAATTGTGACAAATATCCATCAGTTCATAGGCTTTTAAAAAAATGCCCTATATCACCTCATGTGAAATATGAGAGTGGGTTGGTTTGTTATTGTAATTAACTGGACTATTGAGAATTTGGGGGAGATTGAGTCCACATATTTGTACTACTGTTCTTTATAAAAAAATGTTACCTTGTGAAATTCATTTGCTTATATTTCACAGTAGATCATGGCCATATATGAAGAGGAAATGGATCTCATTTTTGGTAAGAAAGATTGTATTCTATATTTTCTTAGCTGACACAGTGTGTCAATGATTATAAGCTACACTTTTTAATTTCTAAAACTCTTTTATTATATTTTTCTTGCATATTCAATATACTATTTCAGTATTTTCTCTCCTTTTTATATTTGAAGCACATGTCATCAGTATTAAGATTTTCTTTAACTTTTTGATTTTGCAGTAGTATATGTTTAAAATACATTTGCTAATGCATGCCTCAAAAGCTTGAGACTGTAAAAATGATGCCACTAATAGTTTTTTAAAATTATGGGACTTTGCTTAATGATTCTCTCTGATTCCAGGACAAAATACACAAAAGAGCCATTGCATAAGGCCAAACATAAGCTGATGCAGGAAGAATTGATGTACTTCTAAGCTAATAAAAAGGACTTTAAGCTAGTGTGAAGACTTAAGGTTGCCATGCTTAACATATGTTAAGCCATAGGCCTTCCTTGTATCCACACTCACTCTGAAAATACTTAGAATTGAGTATCCCTAACTTGGCTCTTATTTGGCTTCTATAATCTAGTCCCTTTTCTGTCTTTCATAGTGTGGCAAAATTTCTGTAGTCTTGGATACTGACTGGTCATTGCTTAGATCATTTTAATTTGGCCCTCATTCAAGGACCTGTTATAGATTTACTTTTCCTTGGAATTTTTACACATAAGGTTTTGATAGTCTATATTTTCATCCAGAAATTATCTTTTTTATTTGGATTTTTCTGATGTCTTTTTAATATCTATTGACAATTGATTAATATACCTCATAACTCAGCCATGCATCCCTAAGTGATCCTGTGTTTTTCAATCACCCTCTTCACTGGGAAATATAAAAATATTATTATTTTAAATTTCAAAGTTTAAATTCCTTTTGAGAAGAATTTTAGGTAAAGAAACATGTTTCTTTAATTATTTTATTTTATTATATATATATATGTATATATATATATATATATTATAATTAATTATATTAATTAATATAATGTCCAGGCTTTTTCTTTTGTCATAGTCTTCTGGTAGACCAATGATTATTAAATTGTCTCTCCTTGAATGATTTTCTAAATCCTGTTTTGTGAATGAGATGCTTCATATTTTCCTCAACTTTTTTATTCTTTTGGTTTTCTTTTATAGTGTCCTGCTGTCTTTTGAGGTCTCTTGATTCTTATTTTTATATTCTGTTTTTTAAGACTGGTTTTCATCCTTGGATTTTTGGTCATCCTTCTCTTTCTTGTATGATTTTCTGTGGACATCATCTTTCATTCTCTTTACCTCATCTCTCATCTCCTTTGTGTCATCTTTCATCTTCTTTGCCTCACCTTTCATCTCCTTTGCCTGATTTTCAAGCTGGTTGATTTTGGCTTTCAATACACTATTTTCTGTTTCTAGATGACTTATCTTAGTTTTTAAATTCTTGTCCCTGTTGTCTTCAGTCTCTCTAAGTTGTGTTTTGAACTGCATTTTGAGTTCTTCCAAAGCCTTTGTCCAATTCACTGGGATTTCTCTTTTCTTATTTGCATCCTCCTGTGTATTATTTCTTCTAGGTTTATTGCCTGTGCAGAAGCTGTCAACTGTAATTTATTTCTTTTTTTTCTGTTGTTTGCTCATCTACCCCTTCTTTGCTCCCTGTATTTGTCTGTGCTCTTGATCCTCTCATTTTTTATTTTTGTTTTGGGACTTTCTGTCAGTATCCCTTCTTGGAGCTTTGTCAGATCTCTCGGTGCAGTCTATGGGGAAGGAGTGTTGTTCCCTGTCCTCTGGAGGCTTTTGTTTGGATTAAAGTCCAGTAGTCAGTGTTGCAGCCTAGGTTTCCCTGAGTTCAGAATACTTTTGATGGGATTAAGTTCACCTGGGTTAGGCTAGGTGTGCTCTGAGACCAAAAATCTCTTGGAAGGCTGGAGCAGTATGGAAGATCTCCAGGGCTCTGACTAGGCTGCCAGCTCTCTCTCCAGCTCCTTCCCCAACATCTTTGCTCAATGCTTTGAGGTTGGCACTGCCCTTCCCATAAGTCATACCCTCCAGACCAGCGCCCTTGCCTGCCTAGAGGTTCCCTCTGCCGCTGGAGGCCCAGTGCTCTGGGGTGTGGGGAATGGGTCCTGGGACCTTCCTTCTGCTTTTCCCTTAAACCTGAGTGTTCTCGGATTCTGGTTTTTCAGGGGGCATACTTTTTGAATTGATGTAGCAGGAGGGTTCCTCTGTTCTGTCTTCTTGTTGGGTTTGATTTTCAGTCCCCTAGGAGCATTCAGTTTGTAATCTGTAAGAAAGGGTTTTCAGAGGTCTGAACTGCTCCTTCTATGAGGCCATCTTGACTCCACCTCCTGGAAATTCTTTTGAAGCTCTCTCATCTTCCATTTCCTCAGATGTAAAATGTATATTATACTGGCATATACTTTAACGCTTGCTATGAAAATAATTATATAAATAAACAGGAAGATAGACGAATGGAAAAATTGGTAGATAATGATTACAAATTATATGCATATTTATATATGTTATAAATATAATTTTAAGTGTTTTATATATGTGTATATCTGTATGCAAACATACATATGTGTGTAATGAGGCCCATGTAGTATAATTGTAATTATTTGCCTTTAAGAACAGTATAATAAACATCTCTAGCTTCTTTTCTATTTCCTCTTCTTCGAAGGACACTTGGATTCTTGCCACAGCAGGAAGCAGGAGGGTAGGGCTGGAATTTTAGCTCTTCTGATCTCCTCAGAGAATAGAATTACTGGTTTAGAATATATCTATATTTCCCCTTAAATACAGAAGACACTATTTTTTTATTTCATCAAAACTTCTTATTGTTATTTATTACTATTAAGGGAAAGGTGAGCTTCAAACTCTAAATCCAAAACTTGGCTTCTTTCCCACTGCATACCAGTTTGACAATTAACACACATATTACATGACAAAGATACCTTTATCCAAATCAATAGCAGAATAAAATCAGAAAAAATATAGGTAAATGTATCATATAATAAAGATTGAAAGATATCTCTCATTGGGAGCAAGGTAACTAAACTCAGCCAACAGTTCTGGATCTAGCTAAAAGAAAATTTTCTAAAGTCTCTAGTGTAATAATCTAAGTATAGAGACATGACAGAGAATGCAAGCATCTCTTATATTAATTTCTTCCCAATGCATCTTTCTCCTTTTAGCAATTTGAAATCCTTTTGGAACTCTCTTTTTCTCTCAAAACTGGAAACTAGGAACACCCCAAGTAATTATAGAACCTTAAAAACATCAAAGACTAAAAGAAAATCAAGAGACTCAAGACATTAAAGTTCTTCTCTCTCTTGTTCTTCTAATTCCATTATTTTCTCATATAGGCTTTTACTAATAAATATATATTCACTTTCATTAGCCACATGTGTATGTATGTGTTTATATATGTTCATGGACAGATATGGTATATGTACATATGCAGTTTTATATGTTTGATTTAGATTATATATCTAAATAGATGTTGGATATATTATCTATCTGTCTATCTGTCTGTTCATCTAAATATAGCACTCTATCTGGTGTCCCTATGCCTGTACACTGGCTTTCTACCATCCTGAACTTTTTCACTCTTCAACTGAAATAATTATGACACTTGGTTTCCTTTAAATTACAACTCATAATTTCAGAGCTGGAACAGTTTTTCAAGGCCATCTATTCCTAACAGCATTCCAATAACAATGTTGTTCTTCAGTATTGAAGAAATTGTGTAAATTGAGAAGTTGGTAGTGAGGCATTTTGATAGTTATACCTCAGTTACCCAACTCAAAGAGAGGTTTAGGGTTTGGGCCTCTGATACTGGGCCAGAACATGCAATTGGTTTGGAGAGCAAGGTTCCTACAAAAATAGATTTATTTGTACAAAAGTAAATATAAAAGGTTATCAAACAAGGAGTCCCTAACAAACTAAAGGTTTCCTAAGCTTTTCCCATACCCTCTAATTAGATCTCAGGATCCACCTTTCTATTTTTTCCAAGCTTCTCTCAAATCCCTATAAACTAACTACTAAAATCCAAAGAAATGCTAATCTGACTAATCTAACACTAAAAAGAAAAACACACACACACACACACACACACACACACACACACACACACACACACACACACACACACACATATATATATATATATATATATATATATTACTTTGCAATGAGAAAAATCTCAAGTTGCCAGCAAAACAAAGTTTTGGATTTTTACTCACTGTCGGTCTTCTTAGTGCTTTGTAAAGACAGGAAACAGGAAACATTTGGAAATGGTTCAAATCTCTCTCAGTCCCAAAGTGGTTTGAGAAAAGAGGCCAAAGCTAACCTTAAGAGCACCTTAAGGTTCTGCTGCCAAAAAGATCTTCCTGGTGATCAGTTTTACTTCTTTCTTCTTAAAGTCTCAGCAGTAGAGATAAAGAAGGATTGAAGTCTATTCAACTTAGGAAAACACTGCCAGAACCTTCAACAGTCAAGAAAAGTCAGCAACCCAGCTCAAAACTGTCTTCTAGTCAGCCAGTGTTCCCAACTGCCATCCAACTGCCATCCAACAAAACTGTACTCACATACCTTAAGTTCTATACCTTGCTTACAACTTCCAGTCTGCTTGGTCTTAAGCATTTGCAAAATCCTTTTCCAAAACCATTTATGTACTAATTTTAATTGCCTTATGTCAAAAAATCTACCACTATAGCTTTTGACTTTTTATGACCAATTTGTGGGTTTTTTGACAAAGATAGTGCAGTTAATTTTCCTTTTATTGATTATATTAAAGATGAGGAAACTGAAGCAGAGTTAAGTGACTTATCTAGGGTTGTAAATAACTGAGCCAGTATTTGAACTCAGACCTTCCTGAATCCAGACTCTGCATTTTAAAAACTATGCCATATAGCTTCCTGGTAATATCTATAATAGCATACCTCAAAAGTGGTCATCCAACCTTTACTTCAATATTTCCAAATAAGTAGATCTCATTTCCTATCAGATTATATCATCATACTTTTGGATAGTTCCAATAATTAGATAATATGTGCCTCTCATCTTTAGGCCCAACTCTTAGTACATTAAGCCACACAGCTGCTCCAAACTGATTTGTTTTTGATGAAAAAAGTATATTTTTATTCATCGATTCACTTACAATATATTTGGCAATCATCTCTTTAATGATTCATTTTAGAAGTCTAGAAATCAAAGGCAACTGCACTGATCTATTTGCATACCTAGTTTTACTTCCATTTGTGTAATTAGAATATTTGCTTCTCTAAAATATTGTTACCTCTTATTTTCAATCATCTTTCATATATCACAAATATTTGTTCATTAATCACATATGGATTTTATTAGATCCTAGAATATAGATCATCTGAGATCCATGATCTTAATTATTCAATGTTGGCTAGATGCCTTATTATTGTCTTATTTATAAAGAACATTAATTTTATATTAGGCTTTTCCCCTCTGATTTCTATCTTAAAGCTCATTTACCTTTACCAAAAAAAAAAAACACACACACAAGAATAGAATTCTGTATTTTCTCTATCAATTGTCATATTCCCATCCATCATAACCAAAGATCTTCTTTTTTTAAAAAGTTACTTGTTTTCAATGTAGTTTCAAATGACTCTTTCTTTTCCTTGGTTTCTCTTGACAGCCTCATCTCACGTGGAACATTATCTTTTGTGACATTTTTGAAGCACTATAACATGTTTTTATTTTATTCCTTTGGTTAGCTAGTCTTCCTTCAATATTTGTCACATCTTTATTGAATATATACATTTCTTGGTGAGATATCTATGCATCCACATCAATCACTTCAGACATATTGTATTTCTTTATTGTAATTGTTTCCTTGTGTTTTTTTTAAGAATTTCATTTTTAAGCATCTTTTATCTCTCCATTACTAGATTCCTCTGAGATGTTTTATTCAATAGATTCTATTTAAACTTCCTCTGAATTCTTTGAAATCTGCTTCTTGAAATCTAGAGTAGTCACCAAAATATTTGAACACACATATATTTATATGAACATATATATGTATATATTCCTGTCTTTTTCACAAACTATATGAGCAAACAGTAATTACCTCTCTCCTCTACCACCAAATACCATGATAGCCACTATAATATCATATCTACAAATATGATGTCCCTTTTTGGTTTTTCCATCTCCAAAGAACTCAAGAGAAAATTAGCTACTTTGTTTCCCCAAATTTTACAATTTTAAAGGATGAGTAGGGAGAGAGAGATAGACACACAGACATATAGACACATAGACAGACACATAGATACTCAGAAAGAGAGACAGATAAAACAGAGAAATAAGTAGACAGAGTTAAAGAGAGGATAATGATAAGAACAAAAAGAATGAGAAAATAGCTTGTTTATATGAAATAATAGTTCTTCATTAATATTATCACTCTTATATCTTCTTTCTTTGCTGTTATTATGATCTGTTTCATAAACTTCTCATCCTCCCTGCTCCAACCTTCATGTGCCTGTCCTAACATAAAATGAAAAAAATCACTTATGTTTCAGTTTCATCATTCTTTGGCATATCCCCAAATTCTCTCCACCATGTGCCTCCCTGATTCCTGGATTTTTTCATGTTTCTAATATAAAATACTATCCCATCCCACCAACTTCATCCCTTTTATTTCTTTTAGATAAAGTAAACCTATCCTTGGCCATGGACAGGTTGTGAGTTGCACCATATCAAATTTCTATTATATCTTTGAGACTAACATTTGAACCTCCAGTTTTTCCAACTTATTGCTCCAACTTTGAATATTTCTACATTTCTGAGGTCATATGCTTTGTTTCACTGTTTAAAAAACTAATTTCCCGGGAATTTCCAATGAGTCTATGGTTATGTTTCATCCTTTTATTTGTGACTACTCATTAGAGTACTTCTTTTGAAATACATACTCATGTAGTCTTCTCTTTATTTTAGCCTTTTTAGTTGAAAATCTTTTTGTTTAGATTTGAGGGTTGCCTTATAATTATATATTTCCCAAACTTTAATAGGTGTAGTCCATTTCTAGCCAGGAATCAAAAAACCCTAGACTTTACATGGATTGCTACTCCAGCATTTCTTTTAAACTTTGGCAAAGAATAATATATTAATTCCGAGCTCCATACCTTTACCCTGTACATCTAATGTGTTTTTTGTAGATGAGGGATTACTTGGGTTACTGAGGGATCCTGTATTTTTTAATACATTCTATCCACTTATATTTTATGGGTAAGTTAATGCCATTTGCATTCATGGTTATGATTGCTAAATCTCACTTTCCCACAACCTCATGTTTGCCCCCATTTATTTTTCTCAATCACCTTTCATTCTGTCTCTTATCAAAAGTGTGGTTTCACTAATGCATTGGTGTAGTTGTGAATTGATCCAACCATTCTGGAAGGCAATGTGGAACTATGATCAAAGGGTTTTAAAAGAATACCTGTCATTTGTTCCATCCATACCATTGTTGCATTTCTACCACAAAGAGTTAATAAGGAAAAAAAATACATGTACAAAAATATTTATAGCCACACTCTTTGTGGTGGCAAAAATTGGAAAATTAGGGGGTCCATCAATTGGCGAATGGCTGAACAAATTGTGATATCTGATGGTGATGGAATACTATTGTGTGGAAAGGAATTATGAACTGAAGGAATTCCATGTGAACTGGAAAGACTTCCAGGAATTGATGCAGATTGAAAGGAGCAGAACCAGGAGAACATTGTACATAGAGACTGATACATTATGGCACAATTGAATGTAATAGACATCTCTACTAGCAGCAATGCAATTATCCAGGACAATCCTGAGGCACTTATGAGAAAGAATGCTATCCACATTGAGAGAAAGAACTGTGGGAACAGAAAGTAGAAGAAAAACAAATTATTAATCACATGGATCAATGGGGATATGATTGGGGATGTATACTCTAAATGATCACTCTATTACAAATATTAAAAATATGGATAAAGGGTTTGAACAATATATAGGTTTTGATACATGTAAAACCCAGTGGAATTGCTTGTGGACTATGGGAGGGGGCAAGAAGGAGGAGAGGGAAAGAACATGGATCATGTAACCATGGGAAACTATTCTAAATTAATTAAATATATAAATAATTTTTTAAAAAGTGATTTCTTGTCACTGCCTTCCTCAATTTTTTTTCTCCCTTTTATAGGAATCGTCCCTTCTCTTATCCATTTTACCAGTTAACTTCCTTGTAGGTAAGATAGATTTTGATACACAAACAAACTTGTATTCTATTCTCTCCCTGAGTCAAAACAAGTGAATGTAACTGTCAGAGACCATATTCGGGGACAACTTGACCTGAAACAAGATTTAAGATCCTAGGGAAACTTAACAAACAAGTTACCTCCCAGGCGTCGCCAAGACCAACAGCCACAAAACATAACAATAACCATTCTTCATGTTCCCTCCTGGTACAAGCAGTCTTTAGTCACCACTACCACCCCCCCTTTACCTCAAGCATATATATTCTACCTTACACCTGCAATAAACGGAGCCTTGACACTACCAGATTGACTCTGTCTCTCTATTGCGTGCTTGGTCTCCCCCTCTCTCCCCCTATGGGTTCTTTTTAGGTGGCTGCTCCCCGAACCCCACCGTTGAAGTCCGGCAGGCCCGGATAGATGGGGCCCAACGTGTTGGGATTTGAGTAAGACAGCTTACCGGACGACTGAGAAACAGATTCCGCGGACAAAGTAAACGGTAGAGGCTGAACGGACAGCCTTGAGATAAGGGTAAGTCGTCCCATCCCCCATAGGCATAAGAAGTTGAGAGTAATTACCCCAGAGTGACTGTATGTGACTGTGTGTAATAATTGTGTGAATGAGATGGGGAAGACACTCTCAAAAGAAACTCTATTTGTTAAAGAATTAAAAAATAGTCTCAGGGAGAGAGGTATTAGGGTAAAAAAGAAAAATTTATTTAAGTTCTTCTGCTTCATAGAGGAACAATGCCCCTGGCTCATTCTACATGGCCCGGGAATTCACCCCCTTACTTGGAACAAAGTGGGTAAAGAATTGAATAGCCTAATAAAATCAGGCCAAGAGATCTCCGATGAATATTTTTCTTACTACGGACTAATCCGTGATATTCTTAAAGAAGCCGACACCAATAAACAGGTGTCCCACCTCCTTAGCTTAGCTGAAGAGGCTATCTTAGACCATAAAACAAAAATTGAGAAGGAGGAAATACCACCAGAAAAAGACAAACGCCCTCCTTCCCTCTTAGATGAACCAATTGAAAATTCCTCCCTTAGGGAACCCCTTGTCCCTTCCAAACCCCACCTTTATCCTGTTCTATATACAAACCCTGAATCAGAGAATATACTTAAACCCAATTATCAGACAGAGCCAGAAGAAGAGGCCGCCCGCTATCAGGACAGTAATCGCCTGGAAAACAGGCCCCCCCTGCAGTATAAAAACAAATCTTTCCCGCACGATCTCTGTGGCAGCCTCACTCCTCCTATTTTTTCCGTACTTCCTGGTTCTGAGAATCTTAAAGAGGCCACAAAACAACTCAGCCAGCAAGTTACTGAACTTAAAAATTTCCTAGGACTTCAAAAGGAGGTGCATACATTAACTAACCAATTACATGAGCTGCAAATAGATATTTTTCGGCCTCTGATCCCTAAGTCCAAGCCAACTCGATTAAAAGATAAGACCGCTCTTGCCTTCCCGGTTGTTACTAGGCAACAACAAGCTACTCAGATTCTACCCGAGGACATCTCCCTCCCCCCTTCTGCCGAATCCTCTGACTCTGAAGGAGCAGAAGAAAATGATACAGAGGGGAAAAATCCTAGAGGGGCTGATATTTCAACCCCACCACAATTCGGTAACCCGATCTATAAAAAATTAAAATTCAAACACATTAAAGACCTCCATTCAGCTGTTAAAAATTATGGCCTTAACGCTCCTTTTACACTCTCCATTCTGGAGGGGCTTGGAGGAGAAGGACACATGCTCCCCTCCGAATGGTCCAAAGTAGTACAGTCCGTCCTCTCCAGGGGACAATTTTTAATTTGGAAGGCAGAATTCCTTGAAAGGGCAGAAAATCAGGCTAAACTTAACTTGAAAAATGCCCAGACAGCTACTTGGACGGTTGACAAAATCGTCGGCCGTGACCGCTTTGCATCAGAAAGCCAGCAAATGAGATTAACCCCTGGCTTGCTCATGCAAACTGCACAAGCGGCTATGGCTGCTTGGCGGGCAGTTCCTGCCGCTGGGTCAGTCACAGCACCCCTCTCAAAAATTCTCCAGGGACCCAATGAGCCATACGCTCAATTTGTTGCAAAACTTTTAGAAACTGCTGAAAGGGTCTTGGGCCAAGATGGAGCAGATAACCCGATGGTGAGACATTTGGCAATCGAAAATGCTAATTCTGCCTGTAAGGCTGCCCTAAGAGGAAAAGCAAGAGATCTTGATCTAGATGGAATGATCCGCTTATGCAATGATATTGATGCTTATGATCACAAAATAAACAAGTCCATCTCCCTAGCCATAGGGGCAGCCATCCAGGCTTCTCGCCCCAACACCCCCCGCAATTGCTTTAAATGTGGACAACTTGGTCATTTTGCACGTCAATGCCCTTCTGGACAAAATCCTAGGCAGGCACCCGCACCAATAATAGCCCCTCCCAAACCACCGCCTAGCATTTGCCCAAAGTGTAGGAAGGGCCGGCACTGGGCCCGAGACTGCCGATCCAGAACCACCTTTAATGGGCAGATATTTCCCCCGGTTCAGGGAAACGGGGTGCGGGGCTCCTTCGGGAGCCCCTGTCCAGCTCCCTTACTCGAGCCACAGCAGGTAGCGCAGGCTTGGACCTCTGTGCCTCCACCACCAGAATACTGACACCAGAGGAGGGCCCAATAATCCTCCCTACTGGTAAATTCGGACCACCACCCCCTGGTATGTTTTTCTTGGTCATAGGTAGAGCACTCACCACCCTGCAAGGTGTTGTAGTACATCCCACCCTTGTCGATAATGATTACACAGGAGAAATAAAAATCATCATAGAATCTCCACATGGCCCTGTTACCATCCCTGCAGGCAAACGCCTAGCCCAAGCACTCCCCCTCCCTATGATTGGCAATTTTCCAGCGGTAGCCCACACACGGGGCCCCTCCTCCCCAGGCTCCTCCAATATTTACTGGGTGCAGCAACTTACTGAGTCCCGACCCACACTCAAGTTGAAAATCGAAGGGAAAACCTTCACTGGATTACTAGATACAGGAGCGGATTCTACTGTTATTTCTCAGGCTCACTGGCCCCGCTCCTGGCCCCTTCAACCTTCATCTACCCATCTATCAGGAATAGGCCAAGTCCAAGACACCCTTCAGAGTTCTAAGATCCTTAATTGGCAAGATACTGAGGGCAATAGAGGCACCACACGCCCATATGTAGTTGCAGGGCTTCCAGTCAATCTCTGGGGCAGAGACATCCTAGCCCAAATGGGACTTCTCATGGTTAGCCCTAGTGACCCTGTCACCACCATGATGTTAAAATCTGGATACCTTCCAGGAAAGGGCCTTGGAAAAAGGGAACAAGGCCTCCCCCACCCCATTTCCTTTCGACCTCATAAGGACAGAAAAGGTCTGGGGTTGCAAAGTTTTTGTACTTAACTTCCTCACTCTGGATGCAGAGGGGCGCTCTGCTGCTGATCGCCACTGGCATCCACACACCACATCTGATCTGGCAAAAGTCCTTTGGCGAGACCCACTTACAGGCCTTTGGCAAGGCCCTGACCCTGTCCTCACTTGGGGAAAAGGCTCAGCTTGTATCTTTGATGCCAAAGCAAACAACGCCCGCTGGGTCCCGTCACGATTAATCAAAACCACGAATATCCCCTCCCCTTAATCACCTTCCAGGGCCCATCCCTGAGAAAATCTTCTGTTCTCTTTCAGCTACTTCACAATGGAACAGATGGCGACAGTTCTGACAGTAACCCTCATCCCTATCCTGCTACCAGCCACCAGATCAGGAAGTCCACACATCCCCGTTCATCAAGTATGGGAGATTGTCAATCCAGTTAACCAAGCCGTTCTTGCCTCTGTCTCCAGTTCCCAGTGGCCGCGCCTTACATGGTTCCCCCAACTGACCATCGACCTTTGTGTCCTCGGTATCCCATACCAGTCATCAATGCACTATTGCGCCCCAAATGTGCCCGGTCTCCCGATTAAGGACTATTGGACCCAATATACCCAGTACCCTCTATACGGCTGCCCTGGGTTCGGCCAGCCAGACTACTGTGGGGGCCACTCATATGGATTCTGTGCCACATGGGGCTATGTGACTTTTGGCACTGCTTATTGGATCACCAACAAAGACTTGATTACCATCGCCCGAAATCCCTCCCGCCCTCAGACCTGCTCCTTTAATCCCCCCAATTGCAATCCCCTTATTATCAAATTCACCAACAAGGGCAAAACAGATCCCCGTTGGACGGAAGGACTCACCTGGGGACTGCGCCTTTATAAAAGGGGCCCCGATGATGTCTTTCTCTTCACACTCCGACTGCGCGTGACCCCTATTACCAACTCTATGGGTCCTAATTTTGTTCTCACTGACCAACACAGCCCTTCATATCAGTTCCCCCAGCCCCCCCGACCCCTCTCCCCCACCCAATTCCCCTCCCTTACACTCCCACCTACCCTTATTCCCAAAATACCTCCTGGTACCACTGATAGACTCCTCAAACTCATTGAGAGCTCCTATTTGGTTTGAATGCTACTGCCCCAAACCTTACAATCAGTTGTTGGCTATGTCTCCACTCTCAGCCCCCATACTATGAAGGAATCGCCTTTACCAATCACCCTTACAACACCTCTGCCCCTTCCCCTCGATGCGCCCGGTTCCCCCACCACTTCACCCTTGCTGAAGTCTCCGGAAAAGGCCTTTGCATAGGTCACACCCCTTCCTCTCACTCCCATCTTTGTAATGTTACCCTTCCCATCTCCCACTCCCCTTATTATCTAGAGGCCCCCAATAACACCTTTTGGGCCTGCAACACTGGCCTCACCCCCTGCATTTCCCTTCAGGTTTTTAATACCTCCTCAGAATTCTGTGTACTTATACAATTATGGCCCAGAATTACTTATCACACAGACACTGCTTTAGAAAAAATTTTGTCTCCGTTCCCTCGGGTTAAACGGGAACCCCTCTCTACCCTTGCCATTATTCTAGGTATTGGTGGTCTTGCTGCCAGCATTGGTACTGGCACCACCACTTACCTACAGACCCAACACCTCACAACTTTACATGCTGATATGACAACTGACATTGAGATCCTAGAAAAGTCTGTCTCTGCTTTAGCAAAATCTCTATCCTCCCTCTCAGAAGTTGTACTGCAGAACAGACGTAGCCTCGACCTACTTTTTTTAAAAGAAGGGGGATTATGTGTAGCCATTAAAGAAGAATGCTGCTTTTATGCTGACCACACAGGCATGGTCAGAAAATCAATGGCAAAATTAAGAGAACGCCTAGCCCTTAGAAAAAAGAAGGCCGAGGCCCAAGAAGGATGGTACAACAATCTTTTAAGAAAAACCCCTTGGCTCTCTACCCTAATTCCCACAATAATAGCTCCCTTTATTATTATCCTCCTAATACTCACCTTTGGCCCTTGGGCTTTCCAACGCCTGACTGGATTTATTAAATCAAACATTGACTCAGCCCTTACTAAGTTCCCTACGGTCCAATACCATCGTATCGAAATAACAGATACTGACCGACCACACATCCCTACTGATCGTCTCCAATTTACTAGCAGGGCGGTAACCCAATGACGGGAATAGCACAGGTCCTTGACCCTTGATGGTCAAGCAACTCCCCCTGTGTAGCCTAAGACAGGGGCCGTCACTGCGGTCCTGACTTAAAACCTTCCCTCTATAAAAAAGAAAGGGGGAATTGTCAGAGACCATATTCGGGGACAACTTGACCTGAAACAAGATTTAAGATCCTAGGGAAACTTAACAAACAAGTTACCTCCCAGGCGTCGCCAAGACCAACAGCCACAAAACATAACAATAACCATTCTTCATGTTCCCTCCTGGTACAAGCAGTCTTTAGTCACCACTACCACCCCCCCTTTACCTCAAGCATATATATTCTACCTTACACCTGCAATAAACGGAGCCTTGACACTACCAGATTGACTCTGTCTCTCTATTGCGTGCTTGGTCTCCCCCTCTCTCCCCCTATGGGTTCTTTTTAGGTGGCTGCTCCCCGAACCCCACCGTTGAAGTCCGGCAGGCCCGGATATGTAACATTAAAGAATTGTTGCCCACTACCTTTATTTTCCTTTGCACTATAAAAGTTTTTCCTACACATTTTTTATTTGAGAAAATTTATCATATTTTACTTTTCCCTTCTCCCTTCTATTAGATATTATCCCACAATAGTCAACTTACATCAGTTCCCTATGTCTGTTGTGGTAGAGGCATGGAGAGAGAGAGAGAGGACTTGTAAGCCAAGATGCAAGGAACAAGTTGGGGACCTGCCGGTCAATCAAGAAGAAGGTTTCAAATGGAATGTTCCCAGGAGTTGGCAGTTGAGGCTGGCTGAGGACTCTGGTGGGGCTGGTTTGGTTTTGGGGAGCTCCCTGACCAAGAGAGAAACCTCTGCTCTCTCTGAGATTTGACTGACCAAGAGTTGGAGGAAAGCCAAACTGAAGGAGAGACTTTTTTGGTGGCTGACTGTTGGGGTGGAAGCAGCTGAACTGATCTTATGAATTTCTGTCACAAACTGAAGGACCCTTGAGGGGGGCTTCTGGGGTTAAGCTGAGAGACCTTGATGACTGTGAAGAAGAAAGATTTTAGCTGTTATCCTCCATCTTTGACTGTCCCTCTGTCACAGTTGTGACTTCACAAGCCCTCAATCTTCATTTTAGATTAGGAACACCCTCATCTCTCTTACCTCAGTTTCCCATCCTGTTTCCCAATAAAACCCCTGACTTGAAAAGGAAAAGAAAAGAATATCTTTATAGTTCACTCAGGGGGGAGGGAAGAAGTAAAAGGCTTCATGAATAACTGGGAGGTGAGGGAGAAAGGGAGGAGAGGGTAAAGGAGTGAGGGTGAGAGGGTAGGGGATTAGGAGAAATATTGATCCACTAATCATAAGTAGGGATCAGTAGGCAAAACCCCAGAGCATTCCCCTGTACCAGCAGTTTCTCTCATCTCTCTAGTAATAAGCCAGAGCACATTAGTTACAACAAGAAATAGTGCAACACAGATTAACATTTCTATTTTAATATGTATGCTCCTTTTTAGTTGTTGTTGTTGAACATTTTATTTGATTAATTAATTTATAATATATATCCATGGTTGCATGATTCATGATCTTTCCCTCCCCTACCCCCAACCACCTACAATAGCTGATGTGCAATTCCACTGGGTTTTCTATTGTCATTGATCAAGACCTAGTTCCATATTATTGATATTTGCACTAGGGTGATCATTTAGAATCTACCTTTTCAGTCGTATCCCTATCAACCCATGTGAACAAGCAGCTGTTTTTCTTCTGTGTTTCTATTACCACAGTTCTTCCTCTGAATGTGGATAGTGTTCTTTCTCATAAGTCCCTCAGAATTCTCCTGGATCATTGCATTATTGTAAGTAGAGAAGTACATTACATTTGATTGTACCACAGTGTATCAGGCTCTGTGTATAATGTTCTTCTGGTTCTGCTCCTTTCACTCTGCATCAATTCCTGGAGGTTGTTCCAGTCTCCATGGAACTTCTCCACTTTATTATTCCTTTGAACACAATAGTATTCCATCACCAACAGACACCACAATTTGTTCAGCCATTCCCCAGTTGAAGAGCATCTCCTCATTTTCCAAATTTTTGCCACCACAAAGAGTGAGGCTATAAATATTTTTACAAGAATTTTTTTCCTTATTATCTCTTTGAGGTATAAACCTAGTAGTGTTATGTTTGGATCAAAGAGAAGACAGTCATTTAGTAACCTTTGAGCATAGTTCCAGGTTACCCTTCAGAATGGTTGGATCAATTCACAACTCCACCAACCATGCATTAATGTCCTGATTTTGCCTCATCCCTTCCTAAATTCATTATTTTCCTTTCCTGTCTTGTTAGCTAATCTGCTAGGTGTGAGGTGGTATATCAGAGTTGTTTTGATTTGCATTTCTCTGATTATAATAGATATTCAACACCTTTACATGTGCTTATTAATAGTTTTTATTTCTTTATGTGAAAATTGCCTATTTATTTCCCTTGCCCATTTATCAATTTGTGAATGGCTTGATTTTTTGTACAATTGATTTAACTCCTTATATAGTTGAATAATTAGACCTTTGTCAGAGGTTTTTGTTATAAAGATTTTTTCCCCAATTTTTTGCTTCCCTTATAATTTTGTTTGTATAGGTTTTGTTTGTAAATTTTTTTACTTTAATGTAATCAACATTATTCATTTTATATTTTGGAATATTTTTCAATCTCTTACCTGGTCTTAAAATCTTTCCTTTCCCAAAGATCTGACAAGTATACTATTCAGTGATAATCTAATCTAGTTATACTTTCTTTCCTTATATTTAAATCATTCACCTATTCTGAATTCATCTTGGTGTAGGGTGTGAGCTGTTGATCTAAACCTAATCTCTTCCATACTGTTTTCCAATTTTCCCAGCAGTTTTTTATCAAAGAGTGGATTTTTGTTCTAATAGCTGGACTCTTTGGGTTTATCATCGACTGTCTTACTGAGGTCATTTACCCCAAGTCTTTTCTGCTGATCCTCCCTTCTGTCTCTTAGCCAGTACCCTATTGTTTTGATTACTACTGCTTTATAGTACAGTTTAAGATCTGGTACTGCAAGGCTACCATCCTTCACATTTTTTTACATTATTTCCCTTAATATTATTGATCTTTTGTTCTTCCAAATGAACATTGTTATGTTTTTTTTTTCTTTCTAACTCAGTAAATGTTTCTTGGTAGTTTGATAGGTATGGCACTGAATAAGTAAGTTAATTTGGTTATGATTGTCATTTTTACTATGTTAGCTTTGTCTTGGCAGATAGGTTTATAAGTATTTTGTGTTGTCTAGGGTGATTTTAAATGGAATTTCTCTTTTTAACTATTGTGGCTGGGTTGTGTTGGAAATACATAGAAATGATGATGATTTTGGTAGGTTTATTTTGTATCCTGAAACCTTCTTCAGTTGTTGATTATTTCCACTATCTTATTAGTTGATTCTCTAGGTTTCTTTAAGTAGACCATCATATCATCTGCCAAGAGTAATAGTTTAGTCTCCTCATTGCCCATTTTAATACTTTCAATTTCCTTTTCTCCTTCAATTGCTACTGTTGTGTTTCTAGTACCATGTTAAATAATAGAGGTGACAATGGGCAGCCTTGTTTCACTCTTAATCTTATTGGGAAGGCTTCTAATTTTTCCCCATTGCAGATGATGCTTTCTGATGGTTTTAAATATATACTATTCATTATTTTTAATAAAGGTCCTTTTATTCCTATACTCTTCTAGTGTTTTCAGTAGGAATGGGTGTTATATTTTGCCAAATACTTTTTCTGCATCTATTGAGATAATCATTTGATTTTTGTTGGTTTGCTTGTTGATATGGTTAGTTATGTATATAGTTTTCCCAATATTGAACCATCCTTGCATTCCTGGTATAAATCCATCCTGAACATAATGAATAACCCTTGTGATCACTTGCTGGATTTTTTTTTATATTCTATTTAATATTATTGTATCTATATTCATTAAATAAATTGTTCTATAGTTTTCTTTCTCTGTTTTATATCTGCCTGGCTTTAGATTCAGCTCCATATTTTGTCATAAAAGGAATTTGGCAAAACTCCTTCTTTAATTTTTTGACAAATAGTTTGTATAATATTAGGATTATTTGTTCTCTAAATGTTTGATAGAATTCACTTGTGAATCAATCTGGCCCTGGGGATTTTTTCTTAGGGAGTTCTTTGATGGCTTGATCAATTTCTTTTTTCTGATATGAGATTATTCCCCATCCCACTCCCATCCTTAGTTTTTTTCCTCTCAACTTCCCTATTGGGTAAGATAGAATTCTATTCTCCAATGAATATAGATGTTCTTCCTGCACAGAATTTAATCCACTTAGAGCAAAGTTTGAATATTACCTATTAGCACTTGCTTCTTGTCATTCTTATAATAATACTCTTCAACTCCCACTCCCAGTCACCTCTTTGTATAGTAAATATTATCCAAATTTTCTTATTCCTTCAAGTTTCTCTTGGTGCTATCTTCTATTCCCCACCTCTTCTATTTTTGCATATCATCTTAAACAACTTAGTACCCCAATTTCAACCTATGAATAATTCTTCTAACTACTATTATAGTGAATACAATTTTTGAGAGTTGCAACTAAAATTTTCCATATAGGAACATAAATAATTTGACCTTATTGAAGCCTTAAAGAAAAAAAGAAAAAAGTTTCCCCTCTCTCTTATTTAGCTTTTTATGTTTCTCTTAGTTTTCATATTTGGTTATCACATTTTCTGTTTGGTTCTGGACTTTTCTTTACAAATATTTAGAAATCTTCTATTGTGTTGAATGCCCATACTTTCCCCTGGAAGTATATAGTTGATTTTGATGGGTAGGTGATCCTCGATTGTAGACCCAATTATTTTGCCTTTCTGAAGAGCATATTCCAAGCCTTGTGGTCATTTAGTGTGAAAGCAGCCAGGTTCTGTATAATCATAACTGGTGCTCCTTGATATCTAAAATTTCTCTTTCTGGCTTCTTTCAATATTTTCTCGTTAGCTTGGAATCTCTTGAATTAGGCAATTACATTCCTTGAGTTTTTCTTTTGAGGATTTAATCTAGAGGGTGATCTATGGACTCTTTCAATGTTTATTTCAAGTCTCCACAGCAGAGTCTGCTGTGTGTAGCCCTGCTCTGTCTCATTACCCAAGTTCCATGTTCCTCAGCCTCCTGGGAATCTAAGTCTTGCTTCTCTTAGGGGCAAGTCTATGGTGGCCTCAACCAGCCCTTGAGAACCTAGAGATTGCCCTGCAGAGGTCTGAGTGTATAGTGTAGACAAGTCTCTGTTGAGCTCCAGAGAGGCTTTTTCCCTGAGGCTATTTTTGAGTCTCTGTGGCATCTGTTATGAGTTGCTCCTCTGTGCCCAATCTCCATGCGCTATCTCCACATTTCTTCAGCCTCCTGAGGTTTCTAGTCTCTGCTCTTAGGGGTAAGTCTGTGGTGACCTCAGCCAGCTCCCCCCTGAGAATGTAGAGGTTGCCCCACACTTGCTCAAACTCTGGTACCATAGGTCAAGTAGGGGAGGGCCGATGTGCTCACCCCTCGGTGGGAGTAATGTCTCTCTCTTTTAAAGCAGAAATACCTAAACTTTGCCTATCTTCCATTTTGAGCCCTTCTGTGGAACCACTTTGGTCATCTGATCTTTGTTTTGTCCTTTGAGTTACCCTATCTTGTTTGGTGGAGAAGAGAGGAAGAGCCCTGCTTCTACACAGGGGCCATCTTAACCTGGAAGTGCTTTACACTCCTTCTAACTACCTAATCATGATAAATGTTATCTGCAAAGAGTAATTGTTGGTTTTTTTCTCTAATTGCTATAGCTAGCATTTCTAGTACAATATTAAAAATCATGGTGATAATGGGCATCCTTGATTTCATTGGGAAGACTTTTAAATCATCACCATTGCAGATGATATTTGTTGATGGTTATGAATTAATGATGCTCATTATGTTAAGGAAAGACCCTTTTATTCATGCTTTCTGGTGTTTTTTTTTTCTTTCTTCCTTTATTATTTTTTTAAATATTTTATTTGATCATTTCCAAGCATTATTCATTAAAGACATAGATCATTTTCTTTTCTTCCTCCCCCCCCCCCATAGCTGACGCGTAAATCCACTGGGCATTACATGTTTTCTTGATTTGAACCCATTGCTATGTTGATAATATTTGCATTAGAGTGTTCATTTAGAGTCTCTCCTCTGTCATGTCCCCTCAAACTCTGTATTCAGGCAGTAGCTTTTCCTCGGTGTTTCTACTCCCACAGTTTATCCTCTGCTTATGAACGGTGTTGTTTTTTTTTCCTCCTAGATCACTGCAAATTGTTCAGGGACATTACACCGCCACTAATGGAGAAGTCTACTACGTTCGATTATACCACAGTGTATTAGTCTCTGTGTACAATGTTCTCCTGTTTCTGCTCCTAATAAAGTGGAATTTCTCCACTTTATTATTCCTTTTAGCACAATAGTATTCCATCACCAACATATACCACAATTTGCTCAGCCATTCCCCAATTGATGGGCATTCCCTCGTTTTCCAGTTTTTGGCCACCACAAAGAGCGCAGCTATGAATATTTTTGTACAAGTCTTTTTGTCCGTTATCTCTTTGGGGTACAGACCCAGCAGTGCTATGGCTGGATCAAAGGGTAGATATTCTTTTGTCGCCCTTTGGGCATAGTTCCAAATTACCCTCCAGAATGGTTGGATCAGTTCACAACTCCACCAGCAATGAATCAATGTCCCTAATTTGCCACATCCCCTCCAGCATTCATTACTTTCCTTTGCTATCATGTTAGCCAATCTGCTAGGTGTGAGATGATACTTCAGAGTTGTTTTTATTTGCATCTTTCTGATTATCAGAGATTTAGAACACTTCTTCATGTGCTCATTAATAGTTTCGATTTCTTTCTCTGAGAACTGCCTATCCATGTCCCTTGCCCATTTATCAATTGGAGAATGGCTTGATTTTTTGTACAGTTGATTTAGCTCTTTATAAATTTGAGTAATTAAACCTTTGTCAGAGGTTTCTATGAAGATTTTTTCCCAGTTTGTTTTTTCCCTTCTGATTTTAGTCACATTGGTTTTGTTTGTGCAAAAGCTTTTTAATTTGATGTAGGCAAAATTATTTATTTTACATTTTGTGATTCTTTCTATGTCTTGCCTGGTTTTAAAGTCTTTCCCCTCCCAAAGGTCTGACATATATACTATTCTGTGTTTACCCAAATTATTTATGTTTTCTTTCTTTATGTTTAAGTCACTCACACATTTTGAATTTATCTTGGTGTAGGGTGTGAGGTGTTGATCTATTCCTAGTCTCTCCCACACTGTGTTCCAATTTTCCCAGCAGTTTTTATCGAATAGTGAATTTTTGTCCCAAAAGCTGGGATCTTTGGGTTTATTGTATACTGTCTCGCTGAGGTCACTTTCCTCCAGTCTATTCCACTGATCTTCCTTTCTGTTTCTTAGCCAGTACCAAATTGTTTTGATGACTGCTGCTTTGTAATATATTTTAAGGTCAGGGACTGCAAGGTCCCCATCATATGTGTTTTTTTTTCATGATTTACCTGGATATCCTTGATATTTTGTTCTTCCAAATGAACTTTGTTATGGTTTTTTCTAAATCAGTGAAGTATTTTGGTAGTTCAATGGGTATGGCACTAAATAGGCTCTACCTTTTAGTCCAGTGATTTACTTTGAATCAGTCCCCCTTGTCCCCTCCCTTGATGTTTCCATTTTTAGTCCCTCCCTTTTTGTTTCTTCCCCCACCCCTCTCTCTTTCCTTCCCTTTCTGTTTTCCCTCTCCCCCTCACCCCCTTGGTTTTCTCTTCTCCCTTCCCTTGTTGGGGAAGATAGAATGCAAGATCCCAGTGGATCTGGATGTTTTTCCCTCTCAGAGTTGATTTCCCTGAGATTAAGGTTTAAGTAAAAAACCCTCTCTTCCTCTCCTTCTTATAGGAGTTTTCTTCCCTTCCCCTTCCCATGTGAATCTTTGTGTGAGAAAGATTATTCTATTTGGTCTTTCTTTACCCCCTATTTATACATTACATTTTCCCCACATATTAGTATACATAGATTGATATAAATGTGGTCCTTATAGAAGAGAGTTTGAATAAAAGAAGAAGATAACATTTTTCCCCTTTCCATAATATTTACCTTTTCAGGTATTCCTTGCTCTTTGTTTTTTGGTATCAAACTTTCCACAGAGCTCTGGTCTTTTCTTTGCAAAAAGTTGGAAATCTTCTACTTTGTTGAATGCTCATACTTTCCCTTGGAAGTATATAGTCAGTTTTGCTGGGTAGCTGATTCTTGGTTGAAGATCCAGCTCTCTTGCCTTTCTGAAGATCATGTTCCATGCTTTACGATCATTCAGAGTAGAACTTGCAAGGTCTTGTGTGACCCTGATTGGCATTCTTTATATCTAAATTGTCTTTTTCTGGCTTCCTGTAGGATTTTTTCTTTTGTTTGAGAGCTTTGGAATTTGGCAATTACATTCCTGGGACTTGTCTTTTGGGGGTTTAGTGTAGAAGGTGTTCTGTGAGCTCTGTCAGTGGCTGTATTACCCCCTTATTCTAGAATCTCTGGACAATTTTCTTTTATTATATTTCGTATCACAATGTCGAGTTTGGTGTTTATTTCTGGCTTTTCTGGAAGTCCAATTATTCTTAAATTTTCTCTTTTCCCTCTATTTTCCAGATCTGTCATCTTGTCGGTGAGATATTTTATGTTCTCTTCTAATTTCTTGGTAGTTTGGCTTTGCTTTATTAATTCTTGCTCTTTTACACAATTGTTGTCTTCCAGTTGCCTGATTCTGGCCTTTAAAGCCTGGTTTTCCTTTTCAGTTTCATCACACTGGTTTTGTAGATGCATGAATTTCTTTTGCATTATTTCCCACTTTTCTCCCAGAGGGCTTCCATCTTTTTGGTCATTTCTGATTCAAATTCTTCATTGGTTTGTGGAGAGTTTCCATTTCCTATGGAAGGTTTCGGAGCATTTTCTTGTGTATCATCTTCTATTTCCTCCGTATTTTGTATTTTGGCTCCATAGAATGTGTCCAAAGTCGCCTCTTTCTTCTTATTTTTCTTGTGATTTTGGGGCTTCTGTGCTTCTGTGGAGTTTGCCATCTCTGAATGTGGAGGATTAGCTTTTCTTATCTCTGTCTGGTGTTCAGAAGCTTTAGTCCTGGGCAGATTGTCCATTCTATGAGCTTTCCCTGGGTTAAACTGAGTATGCTTAAAGGCAGTGACTTTCACTGGAACTGGAATGGAAGGATCCGGCCAGGGGGGTTACACTCGCCCCCAGCTCTCTCTGTTTCCCTGCTGTTTGGGTGCCCCCTCGACTGGGTTGGGTTGCTTTCCGGAAGTTGCCTTTAGAATAGCTGGCCCTGAGGGTTACTGTTGTTTCTGAAGACCCTGCTCTCTGTGGGGGGAGGTGCCGCAGATTCCCAGAGCCTTGGACTCTGTGCTCCTACCCCTTAGGTCTGAGTGATCTCGGGGTCTGGCTTTTGAGGGGGGCCATACCTTTTGATCCAGGTCCAGGTCCAGGAGGAGGATTCCTAGGGTCTATGCTGTTGATTGTTTTGAATTTCAGCGCCCTAGGAGCATATAGTTTAAGATCGGTCAGGAAGGGTTTCCGGAGATCTGAACTTTATCCTTCTCTAAGCCACCATCTTGACCCGGAAGTCTCTGGTGTTTTTAATAGGAATGGGTGTTGTATTTTCTTGATGGGTTTTTCTGATTTATTGAGATAATCATGTGATTTCTATTACTTTGATTATTGATAAGGTCAATTATGGTGGTGGTTTTCTTAAACCATATTTGCAATCCTGGTATATGTGAAGATTAAATTTAACTCAAAGCCAAGGTTGGATAAAGGCTTTCAAGAGCATACGTCTTTCCTGGAGCTGGTCTCTTTAGAAAAAAATCAGCAGTTAAGAGTCAGCCTTTCACTCATCATGTGTAAGTCTAGTCAGCATATTTTTATCAGCTTCAACTCCAAGTAGAACTCTCTCTCACAAGAGGTTCCACTGCAATTGATTGATTTTTATTTATTTATTTTATTGATAGAAGCATTCAGCACTATGAGTTTTCCCCTGAGTACTTCCTTGGCTGTATCCCATAAATTTTGATATGCTATCTCCTCATTATCATTTTTTTCAATGAAATCTATGATTGTTTCTATGATTTGTTTTATGACCCACCCATTTTATGGAATTATATAATTTACTTTATAATTAACTTTTAATCGGCCTTTCCCTGAACAGCTATTGATAATAGTTTTTATTGCATTAGGATATGAAAAAGTTGCATTTATTATATCTGCTTTTTTATTTGGTTATGATGTTTTTATATTCTAGAGCCATGATGTGGAACCTATGAATGTGTGCCTGTAGGGAACTTTTCCCTTTCCCTTCTCCATACATTCCTGGGGACATTTCTCTATCAATCAACAAGTTTTAAATTAATCAATCAAAACTTAAGTACCCCTACTTAACACTAAGTATTAGAATTTAGGAGTCACTTACTAGAGTAAATTCACACCTCCAAAGGCTACTGTTAACTTTTTGGGCAGTGCTAAGCAAATTGAAAGTATGCAGTTGGTTCTGATAAAGTGGAGGAAAGGATATGAAGTGACATGGAAAAAGGACTATAAAAAGTCCTGAACTTCCTGTCAGGGTGGGCTTCTTCTTTGGACTTCTTCTTTGGAGGACAACTTCTCCTTTGAACTGCTTGTTGGGAGGACTTTGTCTTTCAGAATTCTTGAATGTTCTTTTTCTTGGGAGTTAGTCTTTGGAACCTCTGATTCAGTGAGCTGGTTGAGTAGCTGCCCTACCTTTCGTGACTTCGGCAGAGATTGGTTACAGAGAGTTCTTCCTTTCCTGGAGGAGGCTGCATTGATTTAACTCTTGCTGAAGATACCACCAAGTCCTCTGGCTGAAAATTACTGACCCCTTCTGGGGGTGAGCCAGACATCAGAGGGTGGTAGGCTAGACATTTCTTTACCTTCTTCTTACATTTTTCCATTTTCATTCTTTCTACCTCTTTGTAAATAAAGCTACTAAAAGTAATTTTGACTTAAGCTATAATATTTTTAAATTGGTGGCCATAATTTTACTTTAAAACTTTCATATTAGCATAAAACCTAAATTTTATATTTTTACAGTCTGTGAGTGACCATAAACACTCTTTTCTACCAGGATACTATGATCAGAGGCCTTGTTCCTGCTAGTGTTTCCTTTCACTCAAGAATAACCACCTAGAATTGTATATTGGCAAGGCAACAAAATCTTGTCCTTAGTAACAGCAAAGGGTCCTTTGTAATCATCTTTTTTTAAATCAGTTTCCCATTCCCTTTATTATGTTTTACTTCAGAGCTCTAGAAGCCACTGCTACTGCCAATTCACTTGCATCTTAAGCCCTTCTACTGCCTTGCCCAAGAGAGCAGGTGCTAATGCAACATGCACAGTGAGACAGACAGGATATTTTTATGTTTTGAGAGCTTTATCTATATATTTATTAATATAGAGAATGAATTATACTTAAGAATATACACACATACACACAAAAAGTGGTACTAGTGATTGATTCATTCTAGAAGGCATATTGAGTACCAAAAAGGTCAAGTACCAATGTATTTTTTCCCATAAGGAATAATGTAAATTTAAATAATCCATTACAGATACCCAAAAAACCCAAATTATATCCATTGGTGGAGTCATATTTTACTAAATGAACCCTAACAATACATAGTAATAAATTAAAAAAAACAATAATTAGATTATATTAAATAAAATAATGTTAACTTCACCTGTATGAAGAGAATTTCCTCAACTAAGGCAGTGATTGTGAACATTTTAGAGACTGAGTGCCCAATATGCAACCTTCATACCAAATGTGAGCCCCCTGCCTTACCCTAGGCTGGGAGGGAGGAAGCACTCCCATTGGGTCATTGGGCACTGGGGCAGGAGATGTGAGAAATATCCTCAGACATATTTATATAGGAGAATGTGAGCAATTACCTTTAGCATACTATAGTAAACATATTATAGTACACCAACAGAGGCCTGAGGGGATGTGGGAGATGAGATGTTATTGTCTTGAAGAGGAGTCCCCTTCCTTCATTTGCTTTTCTAGAATTCTTTCTCTTTTTCTTTTCTGTTCCTTATCACCCCTGAATTTAACTTGAGATTTACCAGATATAAGTATAACAAGAAACTAAATGAATAATGCTGTTTTTGTCTGTCTTTCAAAATTCTTTTAAAGTGGGAAATGGTCTGGTCTTTTAAGAAATTTAAAATTCTGCCTGCTAAAGCTTTACCAAGGTAATATTTTTCAACAGACTTTTACACTTTCCACCCATTTTTCACATATTTCCTAGATTAATGATGTGGAAACATCTTCCTTTGCCTCCTCCTCATCTGAAGAAAACTCTCCTGTCATTCTCTTTGAAGTTCCTGCAGCTACTCAAATTTGAGCTGCTCTTTATGACCCTGAACTAATATGTGGTTATTTGTTTTGGTAGTAGTGGACATACACTTCCCAAGATTGCAATGCCAACAAGTTCTAGCAAGCATGTCAAGTAACAGTAACATTTTTTTCATCAAAATGATTTGAAAATCAAATATGATGAATTCAGAAACTGTTGAGTATCAAGGTTTATATATATATATATATATATATATATATATATATATATATATATATATATATATATGACAAACATTTTGAAATTTTAGCATTTTAATTTCTAACTTCCAATCAAAGAAGAAAGAAATAAAAAGATTACTCAATTATTTTATGGTGTAGTCATGGGTATAGTTATCATGGGTTCTACTATCTTCAAGTTGTTCTAGTAGAATCTTATAGTACAAATTTTTTTTAAATAAAAAGCCTTTTTACAATATAAAATTATGATTTCCATGAAAAAGATGAGTAATAAAATCTAATAACATTATTGAAATCAGTTCATAAAATGTTATTTTGCCTCTTTTATAAGTAATTCAGAGAAAGAAAAAAAATTGACCCATTATTTATTTGACTTTTTATTTAAGAAAAAATTCACTTTTACATTGATTTGATAATACATTTGGGTTTAGTATCGCTACACTACAACTTATGTAACTTAATGTTGCATGATTAATTTTTGTAATATGTTGTGTTGTACCACCAGTGAAAATTTTTTGAGAATTATAAAAATAAATGTTCTATGATACTATGCAGTACATACATAGAAAGTTGTGACTCCTTATTGGAGGTAAATTTGACTGGAAAGGAAAGAAGTTAAATACAGATGATAATGGGAAAAATAAATCATGGACTTTAAAGGGCAAATGAGAGGATCTTACATTGAGAGATATGTGGAGATAAACAAGTACACAAATATATTCCTTTATGTCTAGTGCCTGAACACCAATAGTTTACTTAGTGTGACTAAAGACATTCTTTAGTTAAGCTAAGATGTTATCTTTTTCCTCAATTTCAACTCCATATCTCTTACTTAGTACAGAAAAGGCAATCAAGAAACAGATTCAATTTCAGAAGAGGATGAGTGAAGAGAGAGCATACACTGTGTTATATTAAAATAAGGACTCTAGTCCTTAGAATTTAATAAAGTTTATTATAATTATTACTTAGGTAATTAAAAGATGAGGTATAGGCATAAAGATAGATTAATATAGTCTAATCTAGATCCCACATGAAGAGTTAAGCATGATCTCCAGCAGGAGCTTTCTTGGCAGGACACAGGAGACAGCGAGCCCCAGCACTTCCCTGTTCTCCCTTCTATCCCCTCTTTTATATCCAGCTCCAATTCTGTCATGTCTGGTTACAAGTTTAAAGTCACATAACCTTCACTAGAATACATGGAAGCATGAATGTAGGGATGCATGGATATAGAGACACAGAGATGCAGGCAGGGCAATATCCCACTGCAATCCCAGGAGAGGGGTGTATATTCTTTTAATACAATTCATGAATTAGGATACTGAAGTGCTAAGGCCTTGTTGGCTATGGCCACTTATAGAAAAATGGAATCTGTAAGGGGGAAAAAGGGTTTTTTAATAAAATGTTGGACTGGATTATTTAAGAATAGGTTCTCCAGGAATTATATGAAATTCCAGAAAGATTTATTTACAAATTATTTACAAAATATAGAAAGATTGAAGTATGAAATCAGAGAGACGATAGGGTAAGATATCTAACCTACACAGTAAGTATTATGCTCTGTCCCCTGGCTCAAACCAGGCAGGGCTTAGCTCTGAGAAGCTTTAGCCTTGAGCAGAGGACCTGGGGATGCAGGGAACCTCTCTCAAGAGGATAGGTCTCTCCTGAGGCTAGTCTCTTCAGACATCCAGGAAAGGAGTCAGCTCTTTTTACTCCACATGTGCAAGTTTAAAGGGAGAGATTTAAGAACAGCATAAGTACAGGGTCTCAGGTCTAGTCAAGAGATTCTTCACCAGTTTCCAACTCAAACTCAGAACTCTAGAAGAAGTCCCTACAGGAAGTTGTAACTCGTTTAAAAGACACTTTCAAATCAGTTCCTATGCCTTCCTCCATTTTTACATACACCAAATACAGCTAAAGCTTTGCTTAGGATGGCCCAGGTGGCAGTGAGTTTGATTCTGATTCGCCAACCACTATTGCACACATAAGTGACAGATCTCTCCCACTCAATGATTAAATGGGATGTTTACACTTTTGGTGATTAAATCTAAAATTGGTCAGGGGAGTTAATTTAATCTTCACAATCTTCCCTGATGATCATTGGGAGACTAATCTCTCTAATTGATCATTTGACATAATCATCTTGTACCCCTAAAATTTTCTAACTACAGGTGTATACACTACTTCTAAGAGGAAACTACAATAGTTAGGGATAAGGGGGAAATAGAAGAGAAAGAAAACAAAATCAGTGTTTTGCTAGGTTCATTGGCAAAAAGCCATTTAGGGGGAAGTCACCTTTGGCATAAAAATTTACATTTAAAATGAGTGTCCAACTCCCTTTAGTTCAATTGATTGTGCCCAAAAGTTCTTTCTAGATATTCTTGATGCAGTATAGGTTTCTACAGGCATCTTTCTTCAAACAGTTCATTCACTGGATTTAAGAAGTTAGTAAGCTTCTTTCCCTGAAATTTTTCTCAAACCAAATTTTTAAATCTTGGATTTTTATGAAAATACAATACAAATCTCTGGCTACTGTCCCAGGTGGAAGTGGTATGTTTTCTTGCAGTGGCAATAGTATGGGGGGTTGAGTCTGGTTATAGAACCTGAAGTTAATCTCAGATTGTGATTTGAGCTGGGAAGCAGGGACTAAATCTCTCCATGGATTATAGAAAACGGGAGAATTAAGTAGGGTCCTTAAAATAACAAAAACAAAATAAATCCTAAACCTTCAGGCATCATGCCCCAAATCCTGAGAATATAACTGAACTCTAACTTAAAGATGGCAATAAAGCCTATTGGTCAGGTCACCAAAAAAAAAAATCTAGTAATACAAAGAGAAATAAGCCTAAAGTAGATAGCT
Source organism: Monodelphis domestica (assembly GCF_027887165.1). NCBI lineage: Eukaryota > Metazoa > Chordata > Mammalia > Didelphimorphia > Didelphidae > Monodelphis > Monodelphis domestica. The sequence goes on along the minus strand of NC_077229.1, from coordinate 353,003,822 downwards.
ATTACAAGGACAGAGAATTTAGGAGACAATGTGTGAAAACACCTGCTTCTCAAAAAGCAAAATTAAAATGGTGAGAAGATAAAAAAAAAGAACCTTTGTAACATCTTTCAAAGTATTTGTGAAATGAAGTATGAAAAAATAGAAAGTTTGAGGAATAACTAGAAAAAAAATTAGAGCAATGAAGTAAATAAAAGAAAAGTAATAAAGATTATCCAATTAGAAAAACAGATTAAAATGCACAAAATAAAATAATTCATTACTCATTAGCACTAGACAGGGGGAAGGACTTCCTAAGAAAACAATAAAAAAGAAAGCAATATCAAAGAATGAAATAATAGGAAGGGACTAGAAACTAGAAAAAAAAATTCCCTAACCTACCCTCAGTAAAGTTGAATGTTAAGAAAGTTATTGAATTAATAAATAAATCTAGGACTTGGTTTTATGAAAAAAAATAGATAAACCATTACTTAAAATGATTTTGAAAAGAAAGAAAAAATCAAATAACTTGTAACAATGAAAAGGGGGGTGACTATCACCTATGAAGATGAAATTAAAGCAATCATTAGAAGTTATTGTATTCAATTTATTGTCAATAAATTTAACAATCCTATTTAAATGGAAGAATATTTACAAAAATATAAACTGCTTAGTCAGAGAAAGAAATGGAATATCTAAATAACAGAATTTATTTTAGGAAAATTGATATTTGATAGTCTGTAAATGAACTTCCTTTTAAAAAAAAGCATAAGAACCAAAATGGTACACAAATGAATTTTACCAAATATTTACAGATAAACTAATTCTAACATTAATTAAATTTCTTGAAATAATTGTTTAAAAAAGAGTTCTACCAAAACCTTTTCATGAAAGACATTTATGTTTTCATATCTAACCAGGTAAGGCAAAAATAGAGAAAGAAAAATTTAGACCAACTCATAAATTAAAGGAAGAATAGATAGAAAAGTAATGAAATTATCTTTTTGGGAGACAACATGATGATTTTGGAAAATCCTAGAGAAGAAACTAAACAGTTAGCTGAAAGTGTGAATAATTTTAGCAATGTAGTAGGATATAAAATAAACCCACAGAAATCATAAACATTTTTACATATTACTAACAAAGTCTTCCAGGAATAAAAAGGAAGAGGCATTACATTTAAAATAACCCAAAATAGAATGAGATGGCAATGAATTTATTTGTAAAAATTAACCTTGAAACAACAAACATAATTTTAAAACATTTTAGCACAAATAAATTCAAATCTAAATAACTGAGAAATATTAATTTATCAAGGATGAACAATGGCAAATAATTTGAATGATAATCCTGTCTAAATTAATCTTTTTATTCAATGCCATCCTAATCTAATCATATAACCAAAATATATTAGTGAGTTGGAAAAATAATATTCTTTTGAATGTTCAAAATATCAAGAATATCAAAAGATTAATAAAAATGTAAAGGAAGAATTTCTAGCATTTTGGGATTTTCAACTATAATATAAAACAGTAATTACCAATACTGTGTGGTACTGGCTAAGAAATGGATAGTTAGATCATTCCAACAAAAAGACATACAACAAATAGTGAAAAATTATTGTAACTTTGTATTTGAAAAAAAATTATTGATTCAGTTTATTGGAATAAACAAATCACTATTTGACAAGTATTGCTGAGACAACTAGAAAGTACTTTGGCAGAAAATAGGCACAGACAAATATATCATTCAGTAAGATAAAATTAAAATGGAAACATGATTTAAAGAGAAAGGGAGGCATAAGCACATTAGGATGTGGAACATATATCATTACAAATAGTAGAGGAATTTATGAGTAAGTAAGAGATGAAGAACATTTTGAGTTTCAAAATGAAAACTTTTAAGAATGTTAAAATGAAAAGGTTTTGTTCAAATAAAAAATACCAAAATTAGAAGGAAAGCAGAAACTTAAGGGGATTTTTAATAGAAAATTTACACAATCTCTTATAGAGATCTTATACATAAAATATTTAGAGAACTTTGCCAAATTTATAAGAATAGGAGGCATCCCCCAATTGATAAATGATCAATAGATGTGCATAGACAATATTCAAATGAAGAAATGAAAGCCACACATAAACAGGAAAAAAATGATTCCTATCCCTACTGATTAGAGAAATTCAGACCAAAACATTTATGATATAATATATTTCGTCAGATTGGTTGAGAGGACCAAAAGACAAAGTGATACACTATTGGTAGATTTGTGAGTTGTTCCATCCATTTTGGAGAAAAATTTGGAATTACACCCAAAGTGTTATAAAATTGTTTATATTCTTAGAATAAGCAATACCTTGGCTGGGTCTATTTCACAAGCACATCAGTTAAAAAGTAAACAAGCCAGGGGCAGCTGGGTAACTCAGTGGATTGAGAACCAGGCCTAGAGATGGGAGGTCCTAGGTTCAAATGTGGCCTTAACCACTTCCTAGCTCTGTGACCCTGGGCAAGTCACTTGACCCCCATTGCCTAGCCCTTACCACTATTCTGCCTTGGAGCCAATCTACAGTATTGACACAGTATTGACTCCAAGATGCAAAGTAAAGTTTATTTAAAAAAAAGTAAACAAACCTATATGTTCCAAGATATTTATAGCAGTTCTCTTTGACACTACAAAGAACTGGAAATTGGGGAATGGCTAAACAAATTGTGGTATATGATTATGATGGAATACTACCATACCTTAACAAGTGATGAGTTGATTAATTTATTTTAATTTAAATTTTTAATAAAAACAATTTACCTTACATATTAGAATCAATATTGTCCTTTAATTCAGAAAAGCAGTAATGGCTAGGCAATGGAAGATACATGACTTGCCCTGAATCACATAACAAGAAAGTGTCTAAACGCAAGATTTGAACCCCAGACATCCTGTCTGTAGTCCTGACTCAATCCACAGAGCTATCTAGATGCCCCTAGAAATTAACTGGAAAAAAATCTTGGAAACAATTGCATGAGATAATGAGGAGTGAAATGAGTTGAACCAAAAAGAGCATTATATATACAGATACCCAGTTAATACTTGAAGAATAACTTGTGAATATTCATGTCCAGAGGATCAAATGTAAAAAGAAAACATGAAGGGAATAATTTATATATAATGTCTTTTTTTCCCAAATAATGCCTTCTATGGTGTGGGAGAGGTTGAGATATCTGGAGATAAATTATATTGATAAAAATTAATGTAAAAAAATTGTGATACCCAGACGTAATTCCAGACCCCATATTCCCTACTTATAAAAGAAAAGTCATGGTCATCTCCCTAATCAATGAATCAATGAAAAAAAAATAGAACTCTAGCCACATTGAAGTGTAGAATATATGATTCTAGATCAATACATATGTTTATGTATATCCTGTTTCCTTTTTAACATGGTCCATTTCATAAGGTTCCATTTATAAATTTCTTTCTCACTTAAGTTTTGGAATCAGCCTCATGTTCTTATCAAATCCAATCTAGTTTTTTATTTTTCATCTTGGTAATCATCTCGCTTATTTTTAATCAGACCATATCACTTATAAACCCCCAAAGTACATTTCTTCTACTCTGAAATTGGCCCAATCCTCTGATGTATAATATACATGAGATATGTTTAATGAAGATGACTATAGAAAATGCATTTTTCTCTCCTTTTCCCATAATCTAGGACTACTACTTGCTATCTACCATTCTTGTTTCATTTTTTCAGGTTTTGTCATATGTGTAAGCTCATCTTTTTAGAACTACCTAATTAAATGATGAACTCGTAGAAGGCAAAAAATACAACAACAACAACAAAAACCCCAACTATTTCTTTTCTATTTCTTATGCCTGGAATGAGGTTGACCAATATAAGTGACTAATAAAAACTTTTATATTTTACTTAAACATAATTGAGGGCATCATGGCATAGTAATTTAAAAGAGTTTTATTTTTTAATGATAATTAAACCTGAGTCACAATAAGAATTGATAGATACAGACCCATGATTAATCCTATAGACAACAATTTTCCTATTTTTTACCACTGAATACTTTTCTTTCATGTAAAGTCCCCCACCCCTTTCAAATTCAATGTAACAGTTAGTAGCCTGGTTATATGCTTAGATAAACATGTGTAATGGAATTTATTCCCTATGTGGAAGGCATTAATGGCAACTTATTTTTATTTTACTGAATTTTTAAAAGCTAAGTGCACATTTGTGAAGGCACCATGAAAGGAAAAGTAGATGCAAACTACATTATGCATTATGAATACCTGCAGCTAGAAGGGGTTAATGCTTTAGAATTAGCTGTGATAGAAATGTAAGTGCCTTCATGAAGAAGGGGACTGCTCAAGAATGAAATCCCAGGAAATTTGAATTCCATGATAAATGAAAACATTTGACATTTACAGGCTCACATAGTGATATTTTATTTACTAGTTTCTAATTAAGTAATTCTGGATGACTACATTTACAAAAGAAATACAAAAGAAATATGAACATATTTGTTATGTTTTAGTATATGTACAATATTAAGAAACTCCTTATTAACTTTATAACAGGAAAGTACATTCATTTCACTTCTAAAATTTTAGTGAATTTGAGATTGTATAAGAATCCACTGAACTGAAGGTGGATAGATACTATGTTACAAATTTAAACCTGAACTTCCAATTTCACATTTCTATTTAAACACAGAAGAGGCTCTAAGTGAAATTATTAAAGTATTTTTCTTTATCACCATCCTTTATGCAATTTTAACATCTATCACACCCTCTCTGTCCCTTCCACACAAAGTATGTCTTATTTTATCCTCTGATAGTTACTGGAGGCTTTTATGGACTCTTTCCCCTTTATTTGATTGAAACAAACATTTTTACCAGCTCTACACTAAATTTGATCATCAATTTTCATTCAATTTTTAGGAGTTTCCAATATTTTTACCCAGAAAAAGATTTGACTAAGGAATAGATTGTATATGGTATATTTTTGATATCACAAATGAGCAAAGGAATTTATCACATGAAAGATGCCTTCCTAGAGGCTTTGTGCTCATAGGACATTTCTGGCTGCAAAATCTAAATGCCTTTGGAGGTATTCTATAGATTATTAAATAGTAAAATTTCAAGATTTCCATAAGCAATATTTTCAAATATTTGTTCAATATTATTTAAAAATGTTTGATATTAGTTTGGCATCTGAAAAGGAGAAGAAAAGTAAAAGTAGACTAGATAATTTGCCATAATTTTGACAATTCCCCCTTTCCTAACTCTCCAGCCTATCACCCCTTCCAAATTTATGATGAGAACTCAGTAATTAAGAGTCATTTAATTCTGTTTTCAAAATATTTATGTCACAGGCTAACTTACTAATCTTTAGTTGACTCTAAAAAAATAAACCTTTAATGTTTGTCCTGGTTGCAAGTCTATGATAGAAGGGAGAGGGCTAGATAAAAAGGTTCAATCACTTGTCTAGGGTCAAAGAAGGCCATTTGTGATGCTATATTGGGAACCATATCCTCCCAATCCTAGCCCTGGTGCTCTATCCACTAGCTTACTTACATTCATCAACTTTTATCATAATAGCAAAGGATCAACTTAACATGTTTAAACATCTGCTATTTAATATAAGTTGGATTAGATATTTGTGATTCTGTAATGTTTACAAGAATATAGTCTCTTTTCTCTATGTCCTAAAAAGATTGGAGAAAACATGCCTTATCAGTCTTACTTCATTATGTAATAAAAACAAGACCTTGCCTTAAGAGACCTCAGTTCCAAAAATTACAAAATGTAAAATTAACAATTTTATTACATTAAATTAAAAAAAAAGTTTTATACAAACAAAACCAATGTAACCAAAATCAGAAGGGAAGCAACAAATTGGGAAAAAATTTTTACAAAAACAAAGAAAAAACTGACAAAGATCTAATTACTCAAATATATAGGGAGCTAAATCAGTTGTACAAAAAAGTAAAGCCATTCCACAATTGATAAATGGGCAAGGGACATGGATTGGCAATTTTCAGATAAGGAAATCAAAACTATCAATGAGCACATGAAAAAGATGTTCTAAATCTCTTTAATCAGAGAGGTGCAAATCAAAACAACTCTGAGCTACCACCTCACACCTAGCAGATTGGCTCACATGACAGCAAAGAAAGTATTAAATGGTGGAGGGGATGTGGCAAACTTGGGATATTAATGCATTGCTGGTGGAGTTGTGAATTGATTCAACCATTCTGGATGGCAATTTGGGACTATGCCCAAAGGCCGATAAAAGACTGTCTGCCATTTGATCCAGCTATACCGCTGCTGGGTATATACGCCAACGAGATAACAAGGGAAAAGGCTTGTAAAAAATATATATATATAGCCTCTTTCTTTGTAGTGGCAAAAAATTGGAAAATGAGGGAATGCCCTTAAATTGGGGAATGACTGAACAAATTGTGGTGTCTGTTGGTGATGAAATACTATTGTGTTCAAAGGTATAATGAACTGGAGGAATTTCATGTAAACTGGAATGACCTCCAGGAATTGATGCAGAGTAAAAGGAGAAGAACCAGGAAAATATTGTACACAGAGACGGATACACTGTGGTACAATCTAATGTATTGGACTTCTCTACTAGCAGTAATGCAATGATCCAGGACAATTCTGAGGAACTTATGAGAAAGAACACTATCCACATTCAGAGGAAGAAATATGGTAATAGAAATGCAGAAGGAAAACAACTGCTTGATCACATGGGTTGTTAGGAATCTGACTGGGGATGTAGACTCTAAATGATCACCCTAATGCAAATATCAATAATAGAACTAAGTCTTGATCAATGACACCAGTAAAACCCAATGGAATTGAGTGTTGTCTCTGAGGCAGGGGGAGGGGAGGATATGCAGGAGGAGTGGAGGGAAAGAACATGAATTCTGTATTCATGGAAAAATATTCTAAATTAAATAATTAAATAAAATTTTTTAAGGAAAAAATATCTCATTTCCATGTCATATATATATATGAAAACCACATATTTCTATGCAGAAACTCTACATCATTTTCTAAGCATTCTATTTGTAATTTCTTTTGCATTATTATGAAAGGAAATTACATTTTTGAATTTGAAAATTTTGCTGAAGTCTTTTGTTACTCTATCACATTCATTTCTTAATATACTGTTATGTTCCATCCATTATCCCTACCATTGCAATAAAAATAAAGACAAATAATCATCAAAGTCACCCAGAACATCAACCATATTTGGCAGCATCTACAATGCTTCACATTTATATTCATTGGAATTGGAGCACACTTGATAATCTCTTTTCTGGGGAAAGATCAATAAATAATTAATAATTAATTGAATTTCAGCTCTTTTGATTATTTATGTTGATAATCATTTTTTATTATCCTGCATGTTATATTCCTGGTTTAATTTTATTTACTTTGTAATAGTTTAAATCTTTGCATTTTCAATAATCCTCAGAGTTACTATTTCTTCCAGCATAATAATATTCTATATTACTATGAAAAATTTAATATATGTGGAACTTTTCTACCTTTGACCTCATAGCAGTGTGATCAGTAGGTCAAAATCAAGCATATTAGTTCTAACATGGATATATATGCAGCAATAGTTTATAAATGATTCTAGAAAGAGCCAGATTAGGTTATTAATAGTCCACATGAAAGTCATTTATTGTTGTTCAATAATTTTCCAGTTATATTTGACTTTTTGTTATGCTATTTGTGATTTCTTGGCAAAGATATGAGCATGATTTGTTATTTCCTTCTCCAGCTTATTTTGCAGATGAAGAAACTGAGGCAAACAGTGCTAAGTGACTTACAGAGTCAATCAAAAAATAAGTATCAAAGGCTAAATATTAAAACAAAAAGATGAAACTTTCTAATTCCAGGCCTGGTACTCTATCCACTGTGCAAACTAACTGTCAATGAAAGTAAACCCTCTTTCCCTGAGAAAGGAGATCTCTAAATATTTTTAATGATCTGTTTTCATAAGGGAAAAAGGACCTTTTAAAAGTCTTTAATATATCACCAAATATATAGTTTTGCTCTCATATCTCAATGATAACAACTATTTTCTGACAATGGGCTTCTATTTTAGTCTAGGACAACACAATCTTCACCAGATCCATTTGGCAATTCCTTGATCAGCTATTTAAGATTGTTTTATAAGGGGGCAGCGGGGTAGCTCAGTGGATTGAGAACCAGGCCTAGAGATGGGAGGTCCTAGGTTCAAACCTGGCCTCAGACACTTCCCAGCTGTGTGACCCTGGGCAAGTTACTTGACCCCCATTGCCTAACTATTACCACTCTTCTGATTTGGAGTTAATACATAGTATTGACTACAAGATGGAAGGTAAGGGTTTAAAAAACAAAGATTGTTTTATAAAATAAAATAATTACTATTATGATCAGAGTAGTTCAGAACATTAAGTTGGAAAAAAATTCAAACAGGTTTCAGATCTCTGCCCTATGTTACTTTGTGTATGTATTTCCATTAAATGTGTGGGTGAGTGGATGAGGATGACTGTAATTTTCCTAGATTTTCATGAAAAGAAATTGAAAGAAAATTAGAACTTTTGGATCCATCCTCAGTCTTTGAAGATATGAGTACAACTGTTAGGTTTAGTCTGAATCCTATTCTCAGCTACCAGCAAAGACTAACTAGTCCATCTTTGATCTTTTTCTTCTGTCATAACTTAGTTCTATTCAATCTCTCCTTTCTGCCATTTACACCATGCCTCTTTTTTCTCCTCATCTTTAAATTGTCACTTCCAATGGTGGGTCACTCTCTTCATATTCCTTTCTGGTATTCAATTCATGTAGACCTAATTTGGCCATGGTATCACTCTTTATGTTTAAATCACATGCCCATTTTGAGCTTATCTTGGGTTGCAATATTGATCTAAATTCAATTTTTGTCATACTGTTTTCCAATTTTCCCAACAGTTTCTCTTAAAGAATTTCTTCCTGCAAAAGCTGAAATAATTGGATTTATCAAATACCAGGTTGCTAAGGTCATTTGCCCCCGTGGTATATTGTGTATCTAATCTGCTCAATTTCTACCTTTCTATTTCTTAGCTAGCACCAGAATGTTTTTTATGATTACTACTTTATAGTATTGTATGACATTTTGTACTTCTGGGTGATATTCGTTTACATTTTTTCTCAATAATTCTCTTGATATTCTTTTGTTCTTGATTAATTTTGTTATTTTTCTAGTTATATAAATAATTTTGGCAGTGTCATTAGCATGACAATGAATAAGTATTTTGAATTAAGTAGAATTGTCATTTATATTATATTAACTCAGTCTACCCATGAGCAATTAATATTTTCCAGTTGTTTACATCTGACCTTATTTGTGTAAATAGTGTTTTTTAATTGTGTTCATATTATTCCTGGGTTTGTTGGCTAGTAGATTCTGAGGTATTTTATATTGCCTTGATTTATTTTAAATGGAAAATCTCTTTCTATATTCTGCTACTGAACTTTGTTGGTAATATATACAAATACCAATGATTCATGTGGAGATTTCTGTATCCTACAAATTTGCTGGTTATTATTTCAACTATGTTTTAGTTGATTTTCTAGAATTTTCCAAATATATGCTCATATAATTTGTAAAGAGGGATAGTTTAGTTTCCTCATTAGTTTTAATTAATTCCTTCAATTTAATTTCTTGAATTACTTTTCCTTATCATAGCTAAAGTTAACATTTTAATACAATACTCAATAATAGTGCTTTTAATGGGCATCCCTGCTTCATTCCTGATTTTATTGGAAAGATTTCTTATTAATCCTCATTGCTGATGATACTTGATGATGTTTTTAGGTAAATGCTACTTATCATTTAAGGAATAAAGCAGGTATCCCTATACTTTTTTAGTGTTTCTAATAGGAATGGATGTTTCATTTTGTCAAAGGCTTTTTCTGGATCTATTGAGATAATCATGTGATTTCTGCTAGTTTAGTTATTGATATGGTCAGTTAGGCTGACAGTTTTCTTAATATTAAACCAGCCCGAGGTTCTAGGTATAAACATCACCTGATCTTAGTAAATAACTCTCATGATATAATTTTGTAATCCCCTTTAGTGTTTTATTTAAAATTTTTGTATGTACAGTCATTGAGAAAATTTGACGATAATATTCTTTCTACCTTTTTGCTATTCTTGAATTAGGTAGCAGTACCATATTTCTGCCTTAATATTATTTGGAAAGCTTATTTCTTTTGCTTATTCAAAAATTTGGTGGTATATTGGGATTAATTGTTCTTTAAATGTTTGGTAAAATTCACTTGTTAATTCATCTGACCATGGGGATATTTTCCTAGTGAGTGAATTGAAAGGTTTTAATTTTTTTATATATTTGTTTTTCAGAGGTTTTCTATTTCCTCTTTTGTTAATCTGGGCAATTTATAGTTTTTGATAAATTATTAATCAATCTCAATTATATTGTCAGATTGGTGGGCATATAATTGTGCAAAATATTCTTAATTGGTGCTTTAATTTTCTTTTTATTGTTGGTGAGTTCTCCTCTTTTATTTTTTATATTATTTAATTTTCTTCTTTCCTATTTTCAATAAAATTTAAAAATGCTCCATCTTTTTTTTTCACAAAACCAACTCCAAGTCTTATTAATTAGTTTGACAGTACTCTTACTTCTAATTTTATTAATTTCTCTTTTAGTATTTAGGAATTTCAATTTATTCTTTAATTGGAGATTTTTAATTTGTTGTTCCCCTATTTTTTTGGATGCCTCTCCAATTCATTGATCTATTTTTGCCTCTATTTTATTGATGTAAGCATTCAGAAATATAAATTATCCCATATGTACTGCTTTGACAATAACTTGAAAATTTTTATATGTTCTCTTATTGACATTTTCATTAATGAAATCACTGATTTTCTCTAATTTGTTCTTTGATCCACCCTTTTTTTAGCTTTAGATTCTTAAGTTTGTATTTTGGTCTTTCAATGAATTGTTATTGATTATAATTCTTATTGTGTTATGATCTGAAAAGTATGCATTATTTCTGCTTTTATGCATTTAGCTTTGAATTTTTAATACTCTTACCTGGTCAATTTTTTTTTTGTGTGTGTGTGTGTAGGTGCTATGTACTGCTGAAAATAAGGTATATTCCTTTCTAATTACACTTAATTTTCTCCAAGGATCTATTAGTTTTAACTTTTCTAAAATTTCATTCACTTCCTTTACTTCTGGATTGTCTAATTTGGTTTGATTTTCTAGATCTTAAACAGAGAAGTTTAAGTCTCCCAATAATATATTTTTATTGTTTACTTTCTCCTGAATTTCACTCAATTTCTTTTTTAAAAAGTAGGAGGCTATAACATTTGATGAATTTGTGCTTAATATTTATATTACTTTGTTGTTGATTGTACCTTTTATCAAGATATAATTTTCTTCCTTATCTCTAAATCAGATCTATTTTGTTTTAGCTTCATTGATATTATGATTGCTACTCTTTATTTTTTTACTTTAGATGATGCATAATACATTCTACTCCAGCCCCTCTCTTTACTCTTTATTTGTCTCTCTGCCTCAAATGTGTTTCTTGTAAACAACATATTGTGGCATTGGCATTCTGACTTTTAATCTGTTCTAATATCTGCTTCAATTTTATGAGTGAGTTCATCCTATTCACATTCACAGTTATGATTACTAATTTTGTATTCCACTCCATTTTATTTTCCCATTTTGAACATTCCCTTTTTATTCTGTCCCTATTCACAAATGTTTTTATTTTAATCACCACTGTCTACTTTCCCTCTGTTCTTTTACCCCATCTTGTCCTGTTCCCCTCATACTTCCTAATACTATAAGATAGGATTCTATTTCCAAATAAATATGGTGGTTGTTCTCTCTCTGAGTCAATTACAATGAGAGTTAAGTTCATGCATTGTGAGTCACTACCCTCATAGTCTCTCTGATTGTGATAGTTCTTCATGCCTCTTTAGGTGAGATAATTTACCCCATTTCAACTCTGCCTTACTTTTCTTTCAATTCATTCTTTTTGTTTAACCACTTGATTTTTTCATATCATATGATCTCAATCAGTTTATTCCTGCATCCAGTGTCTTTTTTCATTCTTTTGATTGTTTTATTGTTTCTTGAGGTATTGTCATGTCATTACCTCAAAGTTCCCCAATTCCAATTTGTAAGGAATGATTTTTCTTTTTGTAAGCTTTTAAATATTCTTTTTCATTTGGCCAATTCTGCTGTTATTTTTTCTTACATTTCATCCATGTCTCTTCCCAAATTTTCCTCTGCCTCTCTTGTTTGATTTTTGAAATCCTTTTTGAGCTTTTCTAAAGTCTGTGACCAATTCATATTTTTCTTTGAAGTTTTGTATGTGTTTGTTTTGCTTTTACTGTCCTCTTCAGTATCTGTGACTTGATTTTTTTATGTTACCACAAAAATTATCTATGGTTATGGGTTTTTTTTAATGTTTGCTCATTTTCCCAGTCTTTTTCTTGACTTTGACTTTGATCCTTTTTTTTTTAATCTTACCTTCCTTCTTCCTTCTCAGTGTTGGCTTGGGCCCAGGTTTAGAACTTAGAATAGTAGATGTGGGCAGGGGTGGAGGGAGATGGTACTTGCTATTAAGTTACCCTAATAAATCTTGGCATTGCCTCCTGTAGATTTTGCTTCCCTCATACCCCATTGAACTAGGTCCTTTTTTGACTACCTTGCAAGTTGATGACTGCATGACAGTTGCTTCACTCCATCTCCTTGTTGGTTTTTTTACTCCAGTGTTCATTTTGAGGCATTAGTTTAAAGTTGGTTGGAGAGGATTCTTATAGTGGTTCAAGGTTTCCTTCCTACTTTGTCATACTGGCTTTACTTTACACATTCATTTTCAAAGAATTAAAATGTAATTTAAATATAAAATATATTGCATGTATAAATATAGGTAGCTTACAGGTTACATACCATGATATTGCATATCACATATATTTTACTCCTAAATTATGTATTTTATTTTCAAACATATGTACATATGTACATAGGAATTTGTACAGAATACGCATTTAATGTGATTAAAATGTGCATAGTGGCTATGAAGAGAAAGATATAATTCATCACTAGAATAAAAATCTCTAAGGCAAAAGATAAGATGGTTGAATTATCCTTTTTTGTGATAAAAACATATTTGAAGTACATTATTTCTGAAAATCATAGGACTAATATTTTGAGTAAAGTTTACAAAGCTCTAGAACTTTGTGATTGAAAATTTATTTGAAAATAAATGTCAACTCATTATCAGAAATAATTCCATGCTATATTTTAAAGCATTAACATTTATTTTTGAAATGTTTCCAAGTATATTTTATTAATTCTTAAAAATTATGTTATGATATATGCCGGATTATTACTATTAACATTAATTAATTTGTATGATTAATGAATATTAATATATTGTGACCTCAATTTTAACAATGAGTAAAAGGAGACTCAATTACATCCAGTAAATTGTCTTTGATCACTTAGCTCATTCACAGTCTAGTCATCATTTGCCATTCTAGTCTTCTGATCTCATGAAATTATATAGTTGTAAGGTTTCTAAGAGATGACCTAGTTCAATTTAATATATAAGAGTCTACTAAATACATTTCTAGAAAATAATCATTAATTGTTATTTTAACATTTTTATTCAAATTTTCTTGTTAAAAAAGTTTATTTTATTTTTTAGCCACTATGATGTTATAATAAATTTCTTCACTAAACCTGTAATTGTTGAACCTTATTCTTTTCTCTAGAGGTTTGAAAAATGTGGTATTCTTTTTATATATGTACACACTTCCAGTTACTTTAAAATATTATATTTTCCTTAAAAACACACTTACAAACAAAACTAATGTAAGCAAAATCTCTCTATGGTATTTTGGTATAGGTTTTGTTAGAATTAAAGCTACATGTAACTTCAAACAGACTATACCAGGCAAAATGCCAGGATGCAAAAAGAAGAAGAGTGAAATTTTTAAACCTTGCCTAGGGCTGAGAAATGCCTTGCCCTGGTTTCTATCTCTTCAAATGCTTTTAAAAGAATGCTAAAGATAGGCACTATAAGACAAAGTGTTGAATCCACAATGGAATATTAAGAAGCAATTTTTTCAAATATAAAGAAAAAAACCTTGATCTCATCTTTTTAAGTTTCAGTTCCCTCAACTCTAAAATAAGTTGGCAGTCAAAGTGATTTATAAGGTCAAAATTTTAACTACTATGCTAAAATGACCTTTAAAGAATGTTTCATTATTATCAGAAAAAAATTTTTTTTAAATATTTTACCTTCATTGAAAGCAAACACTTCATGATTTAGCTTAGCAATTTAAATCACTAACAAAATAGTATATTTAAGATATTTGCCTCATCTGAAAATATTACAAATAAAAGAACAGTTTATAACAATAATTACTATTGTTGTTATTCCTGTATATAGGAATTTCAATTAAAAAAATTAAAATGTCTTCAATAAATCTATGAAATCAATAGACTAATAGAAAATTGATATTTCTTAATAAAAACTAATTAAAAATAAAAATTGGTTATGAATAACTGTAATATAATATAGTGGAATTTTGAATATAGACTTTAAAATGAAGAGAGGATTGCTATATGAATATATTATAATGATGAATATTACATTTTTATTAGATACTAGACATCAAATCAGCTATAGAAACTTTTTTTTCCTGAGAAGATATTTAAGCCTACCTCTGGAAAAATAATATGATATCTACTAGAATGATGTAATAGATTTGTGAGATAGCTTATGAAATGGGTAAAATTCTTTAATGTAAATAGTTTTATTATTTGAGTTCAAAGTTATCAATCAGAAATATTTTATTAGTGTATTAAAATAGGAATCATCTTAATTTGTTTCCTAGTTTTTTTTGTTTTTTTTTTTTAATATATTTTATTTGATCATTTCCAAGCATTATTCGTTAAAGACATAGATCATTTTCTTTTCCTCCCCCCCACCCCCCATAGCCGACGCGTAAGTCCACTGGGCATTAGATGTTTTCTTGATTTGAACCCATTGCTTTGTTGATAGTATTTGCATTAGAGTGTTCATTTAAAGTCTATCCTCTGTCATGTCCCCTCAACCTCTGTATTCAGGCAGTTGCTTTTTCTCGGTGTTTCCACTCCCATAGTTTATCCTTTGCTTATGAATGGTGTTTTTTTTCTCCTGGATCCCTGAAAGTTGTTCAGGGACACTACACTGCCCCTAATGGAGAAGTCCATTACGTTCGATTCTACCACAGTGTATTAGTCTCTGTGTACAATGTTCTCCTGGTTCTGCTCCTCTCACTCTGCATCACTTCCTGGAGGTTGTTCCAGTCTCCATGGAACTTCTCCACTTTATTATTCCTTTGAGCACAATAGTATTCCATCACCAACATATACCACAGTTTGTTCAGCCATTCCCCAATTGATGGGCATCCCCTCGTTTTCCAGTTTTGGGCCACCACAAAGAGCGCAGCTATGAATATTTTTGTACAAGTCTTTGTGTCCATTATCTCTTTGGGGTACAGACCCAGCAGTGCTATGGCTGGGTCAAAGGGTAGATATTCTTTTGTCGCCCTTTGGGCATAGTTCCAAATTGCCCTCCAGAATGGTTGGATCAGTTCACAACTCCACCAGCAATGAATTAATGTCCCTACTTTGCCACATCCCCTCCAGCATTCATTACTTTCCTTTGCTGTTATGTTAGCCAATCTGCTAGGTGTGAGGTGATACCTCAGAGTTGTTTTGATTTGCATCTCTCTGATTATAAGAGATGTAGAACACTTCTTCATGTGCTTATTAATAGTTTTGATTTCTTTATCTGAGAACTGCCTATCCATTTCCCTTGCCCATTTATCAATTGGAGAATGGCTTGATTTTTTGTACAATTGATTTAGCTCATTATAAATATGAGTAATTAAACCTTTGTCAGAGGTTTCTATGAAGATTTTTTCCCAATTTGTTGTTTCCCTTCTGATTTTAGTTATATTGGTTTTGTTTGTACAAAAGCTTTTTAGTTTGATGTAGTCAAAATTATTTATTTTACATTTTGTGATTCTTTCTATATTTTGCTTGGTTTTAAAGCCTTTCCCCTCCCAAAGGTCTGACATGTATACTATTCTGTGTTTACCCAATTTACTTATGGTTTCCTTCTTTGTGTTTAAGTCACTCACCCATTTTGAATTTATCTTGGTGTAGGGTGTGAGGTGTTGATCTATTCCTAGTCTCTCCCACACTGTCTTCCAATTTTCCCAGCAGTTTTTATCGAATAGTGGATTTTTGTCCCAAAAGCTGGGATCTTTGGGTTTATCGTATACTGTTTTGCTGAGGTTGTTTTCCCCCAGTCTATTCCACTGATCTTCCTTTCTGTTTCTTAGCCAGTACCAAATTGTTTTGATGACTGCTGCTTTGTAATATAGTTTGAGGTCTGGGACTGCAAGGCCCCCATCATATGTGTTTTTTTTCATTATTTCCCTGGATATCCTTGATCTTTTGTTCTTCCAAATGAACTTTGTTATGGTTTTTTCTAAATCAGTGAAGAAGTATTTTGGTAGTTCAATGGGTATGGCACTAAATAGATAAATAAGTTTGGGTAGGATGGTCATTTTTATTATATTGGCTCGTCCTATCCATGAGCAGTTAATGTTTTTCCAATTGTTCAAGTCTAGTTTTAGTTGTGTGGTGAGTGTTTTGTAGTTGTGTTCATATAGTTCCTGTGTTTGTCTTGGGAGATAGATTCCTAGGTATTTTATTTTGTCTAAGGTGATTTTGAATGGGATTTCTCTTTCTAGTTCTTGCTGCTGAGCTGTGTTGGAGATATATAGAAAAGCTGATGATTTATGTGGGTTTATTTTGTATCCTGCAACTTTGCTAAAGTTGTTGATTATTTCAATTAGCTTTTTGGTTGAATCTCTAGGATTCTTTAAGTAGACCATCATGTCATCCGCAAAGAGTGATAACTTGGTCTCCTCCTTGCCTATTCTGATGCCTTCAATTTCTTTATCTTCTCTAATTGCTACTGCTAGTGTTTCTAGTACAATGTCAAATAGTAGAGGTGATAATGGGCATCCTTGTTTCACTCCTGATCTTATTGGGAATGCATCTAGTTTATCCCCATTGCAGATGATATTAGCTGTTGGTTTTAGATATATACTGTTTATTATTTTTAGGAATGACCCTTCTATTCCTATGCTTTCTAGTGTTTTTAATAGGAATGGGTGTTGTATTTTATCAAAGGCTTTTTCTGCATCTATTGAGATAATCATGTGGTTCTTGCTAGTTTGCTTGTTGATGTGGTCAATTATGTGGATGGTTTTCCTAATGTTGAACCAGCCCTGCATCCCTGGTATGAATCCTACTTGATCATGGTGAATGATCCTTCTGATCACTTGCTGGAGTCTTTTTGCTAGTATCCTATTTAAAATTTTTGCATCTATATTCATTAGGGAGATTGGTCTATAGTTTTCTTTCTCTGTTTTTGACCTGCCTGGTTTTGGAATCAGTACCATGTTTGTGTCATAAAAGGAGTTTGGTAGAACTCCCTCTTTGCTTATTATGTCAAATAGTTTGTATAGTATTGGGGTTAACTGTTCTCTGAATGTTTGATAGAATTCACAGGTGAATCCATCAGGCCCTGGGGATTTTTTCTTAGGAAGTTCTTTGATGGCTTGATGGATTTCAATTTCTGATATGGGATTATTTAAGAATTCTATTTCCTCTTCTGTTAGTCTAGGCAGTTTGTATTTTTGTATATATTCATCCATTTCTCCTAAATTGGTGTATTTATTGCCATATAATTGGGCAAAGTAATTTCTAATGATTGCCTTAATTTCCTCCTCATTGGAGGTGCTGTCCCCCTTTTCATCTTTAATGCTGTGAATTTGCTTTTCTTCCTTCCTTTTTTTAATTAGATTGACCAGTACTTTGTCTATTTTGTTTGTTTTTTCAAAGTACCAGCTTCTTGTCTTATTTATTAAATCAATAGTTCTATCACTTTCGATTTTATTAATTTCTCCCTTAATTTTTAGGATTTCTAATTTGGTTTTCTGCTGGGGGTTTTTAATTTGATCGCTTTCGAGTTTTTTCAATTGCATTTCCAATTGATTGATCTCTGCTCTCCCTTGTTTATTAATATGCGCTTTCAGGGATATGAATTTGCCTCTGATTACCGCTTTGGCTGCATCCCAAAAGGTTTGAAAGGATGTTTCGCCATTGTCATTTTCCTTGATGAAATTATTAATTGTTTCTATGATTTCTTCTTTAGCTAAACGGTTTTGGAGTATCATATTGTTTAATTTCCAATTGGTTTTAGATTTGGTTTTCCATGTACCATTACTAATCATTATTTTTATTGCCTTGTGATCTGAGAAGGCTGCATTCATTATTTCTGCTTTTTTGCATTTGTGTGCTATGTTTCTGTGACCTAATGTATGGTCAATTTTTGTGAATGTGCCATGTGGTGCTGAGAAGAAGGTGTATTCCTTTTTATCCCTATTTATTTTTCTCCATATGTCTATTAATTCTAATTTTTCTAAGATTTCATTCACTTCTTTTACCTCTTTCTTATTTATTTTTTGATTTGATTTATCTAAATTTGATAATGGTTGGTTTAAGTCTCCCACTAGTATGGTTTTATTGTCTATTTCTTCCTTCAATTCTCCTAGTTTCTCCATTAGAAATTTGGGTGCTATATTATTTGGTGCATACATGTTGATTAATGATATTTCCTCATTGTCTAGAGTCCCTTTTAACAAAATATAATTACCTTCCCTATCCCTTTTGATCATGTCTATTTTTGCATAGGCTTTATCAGATATCATGATTACCACTCCTGCCTTCTTTCTATCAGTTGAGGCCCAGAAGGTCTTACTCCATCCTTTAATTCTGACCTTGTGGGTGTCAACCCGCCTCATGTGTGTTTCTTGAAGACAACATATGGTAGGGTTTTGGATTCTAATCCATTCAGCTATTCGTCTACGTTTTATGGGTGAGTTCATCCCATTCACGTTCAAAGTTATGATTGTCATTTGTGGACTCCCTGGCATTTTGATTGCCTTCCCTAATTCTAACCTTTTCTTCTTCGGCTCTACCTTTTAGTCCAGTGATTTACTTTGAATCAGTCCCCCTTGTCCCCTCCCTTGATGTTTCCCTTTTTTGTCCCTCCCTTTTTGTTCCCTCCCCCTCCCCCCTCTCTTTCCCTCCCTTTTTGTTCTCCCTCTCCCCCTCCCCCCCTTGGTTTTCCCTTCTCCTTACCCTTGTTGGGTAAGATAGAATTCAAGATCCCAATGGATCTGGATGTTTTTCCCTCTCAGAGTTGATTTCCCTGAGATTGAGGTTTAAGTAACCCCCCCCCCTCTCTTCCTCTCCTTCTTATAGGAGTTTTCTTCCCCTCCCCTTCCCCTGTGAATCTTTGTGTGAGAACCATTATTCTATTTGGTCTTTCTTTACCCCCTATTTATACATTACATTTTCCCCACATATTAGTATACATAGGTTGATATAAATGTAGTCCTTATAGAAGAGAGTTTGAGTAAAAGAAGATAACATTTTTCCCCTTTCCTTAATATTTACCTTTTCAGGTATTCCTTGCTCTTTGATTTTCGGTATCAAACTTTCCACAGAGCTCTGGTCTTTTCTTTGCAAAAAGTTGGAAGTCTTCTATTTTGTTGAATGCCCATACTTTCCCTTGGAAGTATATAGTCAGTTTTGCTGGGTAGCTGATTCTTGGTTGGAGACCCAGCTCTCTTGCCTTTCTGAAGATCATGTTCCATGCCTTACGATCATTCAGCGTAGAACTTGCAAGGTCTTGTGTGACCCTGATTGGCATTCCTTTATATCTAAATTGTCTTTTTCTGGCTTCCTGTAGGATTTTTTCTTTTGTTTGATAGCTTTGGAATTTGGCAATTACATTCCTGGGAGTTGTCTTTTGGGGGTTTAGTGTAGAAGGTGTTCTGTGAGCTCTGTCAGTGGATGTATTGCCCCCTTGTTCTAGAATCTCTGGGCAATTTTCTTTGATTATATCTTGTATCACCATGTCCAGTTTGGTGTTTATTTCTGGCTTTTCTGGGAGTCCAATTATTCTTAAATTTTCTCTTCTCCCCCTGTTTTCCAGATCTATCACCTTGTCGGTGAGATATTTTATGTTCTCTTCTAATTTCTTGGTGTTTTGGCTTTGCTTTATTAGTTCTTGCTTTAAAGCCTGGTTTTCTTTTACAGTTTGGTCAAACTGGTTTTGTAGATGCGTGAATTTCTTTTGCATCATTTCCCACTTTTCCTCCCAGAGGGCTTCCATCTTTTTGGTCCTTTCTGATTCAAATTCTTCATGGGTTTGTGGAGAGTTTCTATTTCCTTTGGAAGATTTTGGAGAATTTTCTTGTATATCTTCTTCTATCTGCTCTGTATTTTGTATTTTGGCTCCATAGAATGTGTCCAGAGTCGCCCCTTTCTTCTTATTTTTCTTGGTATTTTGGGGCTTCTGTGCTTCTGTGGAGTTTGTCATCTCTGAACGTGGAGGATTGGCTTTTCTTGTCTTTGTCTGGTGATCAGAGGCTTTAGTCCTGGGCAGATGTTGGTTCTATGAGCGTTCCTTGGGTTAAACTGAATATGCCTCACTGGAACTGGAATGGAAGGGTCGGACCACGAGGCCACACTCTCCCCCTGGCTCGATTTCCGGAAGTTGCCTTCAGAATCCCTGGCCGTGAGGCTGTTTCGTCGGCCTCCGGGGGGATGGGCTGCCGCTTCCCCAAGCTCTGAGAGCACAGACTTTCACTGAGACTTGGATAGCAGGATCCAGCCCGTGAGGCTGTCTTGCCCGCCCTGAGGGTTGCTGTTGTTTTGACCAGCTCTCTGCAGCGGAGGCCCCAGGCAGTAACTTTCACCCGGACCGACCAGCTCTTTGCAGCGGAGGCCCCAGGCAGTAACTTTCACCCGGACCGACCGGCTCTCTGCAGCGGAAGCCCCAGGCAGTAACTTTCACCCGGACTGGGACTTGGGTAGAAGACCCTGAGGGTTGTTGTTCCTCAGATCCTGCTCTCTGAGCCCGGCGCGGCTGCCGCTTCCGGGAGCCTTGGACTCTGCGCTCCTACCCCTGAGGTCCGAGGGATCTCGGGTTCTGGCTTTTAAGGGGAGCCGTATCTTTTGAACCGGGTCCAGGTCCAGGAGGAGGGTTCCCAGGGTCTGTGCTGTTGATCGTTTTGAATTTCGGCGCCTTAGGAGCTTCTAGTTTGAGATCGGTCGGGAAGGGTTTTCCGGAGATCTGAACTTCAGCTTTCTCTAAGCCGCCATCTTAACCGGAAGTCTGTTTCCTAGTTTTTAAAGTTTTTAGGAATTGATTGTATGAATAAAAATCAATGGCAAAATAAGCTGCTTGTTTTTCAGTTCAGCATTTATGATTATATTTTTAAGGAATATCTCAAAAAGTACCACATGGTCACAGATTCACGGATTTGGGGATCAATTTTTTGGAGTGTGTTAATACTGTTATTTTTAAAGTTTCTTTCTAGTTCTAGTTAGACCTACAATTAAACAAGAAGCACATACTACATTAGCTTTAATTCCCATTAATGGCAGCGTGACAGGCTGAATGGAAATTACAAGAGAGACAAATAAATATGTTATCAAGATTCTTTAAGGATTTATATTCCATAAGCATGACTGATTAGCAAAGTTTGAAATCAGTCCTTAACCAGGTTCAGTGTGACCATGATAATAATAATCAGACTAATAATGCAGTTGTTAATATTTCAATGTCTCATTATCTACCTTTCTAGGAGAATCTACATGTAATGTTTTTATTTTGTCCTGGGATGAGAAAGGAGGAGAATAGAGAGAGAATATGTGACATTGGGAAGGAAAAGACAGATGCTACTTGATGATGTTTTAGTTTCTAAGGATTAGAAGATTACTTGTATCTTTAAATCCTCATGTACCCTCATGTACTTTACTACATGACATATATGTGAATTTTGTCTAGGTGGGTCTTCCCTTCATTGATCCAGACCACCTTTTGGAGAAAGCAAAAATAAATTCACTGAGAGGCAAACCAGCCAGATAGGCAAATAGATTTAGAATGAGATAGATATGAAAGAAATTACATTGTTTCTAGATTTCCAATGATTTTTTCCAGTGTAAGTAGACTGACACTAGCATAACAGAATTAGAATCTACTTCCAGTCTGATAGACAAAATCTTTTCAGCTCCACAAATTCTGTCAAAGTTTGTCATTGTCCTAGTCACTAGCCCTAGTCAAGGCCAACTCAGTGCTATAAAAAATAACAAAATACATTTATTTTAGAAAGGCCTTAATAATATAGAATATTGAATAAAAGTAAAAGAGAATAATATAGAAATCAGTAAAAACAAATAGCAAGGGTCAAATTAAAATTCATAAAAAATGTTAAAAGCAATGACAATAAGGACAAAAATTAAAAACAATACAAAACACCAGAAAACCCTTCCAATATACAGTAATTTCTAGGGTAAAAATTTGTGCCTATTGTTTTGCAATCACCTGATAACCCCAAAATTGGTCTTCAAATTTTCTAATATTATATACATATATGTGTGTATGTATGCATTTTTCCTTTTGGCTAATTTAACCCAAAGATATATTCATATTTTTATGCCACATGATTCCCCATTGTTTTTCCTTTTGCTATAAAATTCCATTTCTCTTTTCATTAACACAGAATAACCCTCTACTTAGGCAAAAATGCATTTATTTGTTCCCCCTAGTTCTTTCAACTCTACAGTACTTAACTTTACTTCAGCCTAATATTTCACGTATCATATATCTAAAAAATCCATCTTGTGTTCTTATGTAATTTCTAAACTTGTTTCAACTATGTAAAATGTTTACTAAATACATTACTACTAAAATATAGTGATTTTAATTTCTTTGAAATTGAAAATAATGCTATAAATGAGAAAGTAAATTATCATCCCACAAAATTTTAAAAGTAGATATCAATATAAATTGTGAGAAAATTAAATTTGCCCTCAAATGTTACTTGCTTTTTTGTATGTAATTAATGTTAAAATAGAATTTTTAAAAAATGTAAACATTTAAATCTGCACAAATGTTGTAACAATAATATATGTGAATATACAATTATTCCTCTATAACATGGTTTTTGTTCTCTAAACAATATTAATTGATGCTTAATAGTTTTATCTGCTAGTGATAAGTATAGGGCTTCTAGGAAAGCACTTTGAACTCAATAACAAACCTTGGATTGAGGACTGAATCTCAATCCTGTGTCTAATATACTATGTGTGTGTGTGTGTGTGTGTGTGTGTGTGTGTGTGTGTGTGTGTTTACCTCTGAGGTCTTCAATTGCTAATTTCTTTTAAAAATAAGGATATGCTAAATGATCACTAAATTCCCTTTACTCATGAAATTCCATAAAAAGATACATTTTATTTGAACGAGCATATTCATCAATTGGCCAGCAAATTATTACCAAAAGTAGCATCTCAGTTTATACTTCATGAATAAGATTTGGTGCAAGACATCACTATTTCTTAAAGTTTTAAACTTTATTATTGTATTTGATCTGGAGAAATCATTTTGTTCAGCTTATATATACATCAATAATTCTTTTATTCTCTCATTCAACACTTAAAATATGATGTGTAGTGAAAGCCCATGTGGAAAAATTCCACATTAAACTACAAAACTGTCCTATTTTTACCTAACTAAATCATTTTGAATGACCATCTTTTCTAAATAATTAATGTATTTCCTTGTTGTTTTCATAAAATTTTACCATAGAAATATGTTCTTTCTTACAAAACATTCTGAATCAGACCATACTTCCTATTATAATGAATATAAAGAGAAGAGTTGAAATGGCCTTAGTATTTCCATGGATAATAACAAGTTTCTTTATTGTATGTTTTGTAAAAAACATAATCAGTACTTGATTTTCTAAAATTGAAGTTCATTATCAATTTTCTTGTGCAGTATATTGAATATTATGGTTGTTTTGAGTTCTCAAGTAATAAATAACTTGAAATTCTTAGGAGTGTTTGGAGTATGAGAGAAGTAAGTGCTTGCCAAATATCAACTACCAATTGATTTTGAATAGACAAATGTGTATATGTAGAGAGCATATTCAGGGAATTGTAGTGCTATATACTGCATGAAGTCACTATGGATGAGAGTGAAAAACAATCATAATTTGCCATGTTTAAAGGTAGAATCTTTTCTTATTTAAAAAAAAAGGTACAGAATCATCCTTAGAGCACTTGGTGTTTCTCTTAATGACGTGAATTGCACTTTCTTTTTTGTATCTAGTGATTAGCAAGTTGTTAAATCTATGAATGTAAGTATAATTTTCCTATTGGATTATATTTATATTTTCCATAGTGTTAGACATATTTTTTTTTATTTCCTAAAGTGAATTCTCCATTAATTATTGATGTTAAAATAATGAACAAAATTATCTCCCAAAATACCCTGTCTCCTTTTAGCTTCCATTTATTTATTTTTAGATTTATGTATGTGTTATGTTTGGATTTAGTTAGAGTTTTGTTCCTTATCAAAATTTCATGATAGTTGAATGAAACTCTCCATCCCTTCAAATTCAAGTAGCTCTATTGGTATAATTTCCAGTCTTTAGAAGATATTTCAAATTCAGGAAGCAATTATCTTTTAATTGGATTGGTATTTCCATTAAAGAAGTAGATTTGGCTTTACTATTTAAAGGGACTATAGTCTGTGTTACCTTATTTCCTCATGCACACAAAATCTCATCAAGAGGAAAGTATTTACTTTTGTTCTCAGTTTCTCATTCATTGACTATCCTTTAATCTGTAGTTCCATATGGTTAAGGAATAACATTTGTGTCAAAAGACAATGTCAATAAATGTATTTTGTAAGCTACTACATTCCAAAACTTAACATATATGGTGCCAACAGCATTTCATTGTTTGTGAGAGCATGAAACTATATTTTCTGGGTTCAATCTTTCTCTTGTGTAACCCAAGAAATTACATTTTAATACTCAGATTTTTGTTTTCAAATGCATTTTGTTTTATCAGTTCTAGAGTTTTGGAAATAAGCTAATGTATGAGATAATTTTAAAAATTGCATTAATTACAATTGTATACATTTGAATTCTTATTGGCTTCATATTTATACATATCACAAATTTAGACTAGGCTTAAGCATAAATTAAAAAAAACTATTTTAATCATTAATATGGATATAAATATATGTATTGGAATTTGTAAAAATAATAAAACTAGCAACCATATTAAAATGGTATTTTCACATTATGGAAAAGGATTATAAAAGTCAAGTATTTACTTTATAATTGTGTTCCAGGTAATCAGATTCATGAATATTCCCTTAAACTAAAAAAAAATGAATTATCAAAACAAGCTGGGAGAACTGGGCAGCTAGGTGGCTCGAGTGGTGGACTGAGAGTCAGGCCTAAAGATGGGACAACCTTGATTAAAATCTGACCTCAGACACTTCCTAGCTGTGTGATCCTGAGCAAGTCACTTAACCCTGATTGCATAGCTCTTACTTCTCTTTTGCCTTAGAACAATACACATTATTGCTTCTAAAATGGAAGTTAAGTGTTTAAAAAAAAACAAGCTGGTAAAGGGTAACACAAACTGGCAACAAATAATACACAGGATTATTTTTTTTTTCCTCGTAGCAGTTAGGAGATACATTTCTCTATAATTTATTTCTTATTTACAAGTTGGTTGTATAAACAGAAGCAAGATCATATGCTGGAAGTATTAGTTTCTATGTAGGTTCCACTTACCTGTATGATATGCAATGGATTTTAGGAATGATTCCCTCTCTGCAGGAGGATAATTGGTTGTGCCACTATTGTGAATAGCATAGGCACTTTACTAGTACTGGTTCATCTTTTTCCTCAAGGAATTATTTCTACTTTATATATAAATATAATATGGACTAAAACTATGATTGCATTGATTCAGGGAATGACCAGAGGAGAAAGTTCTCCTTAACAATTGAGTCTTAAACAAATATCTAGCATGCTAGAGGTTCACTGACTTGCCAAAAATCAAACAATCCATAAATTTCAGAAGTAAGCCATTCTAGTTATCTCTATTCATTATGCTGTACTATCCATAAAATATCCTAACCTTTATTTACAGACAGCTTAACTTATGGAAACTTAAATATTGTTTAAAAATGAGTGAAATATAGCCTCATTTCACTTACTACTTCTATCAATGTCTGTTCTTCATCTCCCCATACCTCAGCTCCCCTGAAATAGAGACAGGTCTCACTTTTCTCTAAAATAATCTAAATATCTCATAAAATCTCTACATGTGTTGATATCACTTGTGTTAGTAAAGAATTTAGTAACATCCAAAATCCATTTTCTATTAAAAAAAAGGGGGGGGAACTAAACATAGTAACGAATGGACTTTGAGCAGTGAGGATAAGGATAGTTAATTGGACAGAAAACCAGTTTTATACTGTATGTGATCAAGTCATGATTGGCTTCGATTAAAAAAAAACTGAGAGAAGCTGAATTGAAAGCAAAGGAAACTGAGATTAAGGAGGTAAAAGCAGTAACTGCTTTGAGATCTGTGCAGCCTAGAAATAACAATATTTATGGACCTAGTGAAAGTAGATCAGGTCCTTGGAGATGATTCCTTTGTGATAGGATTGGTCATCTTTATCGGGAATACAGATTTAGAAACAAATTCAGAAGGCAATTAAATAGAAATGGAGACTATAATAGACAATAAAATACTAACAATTGGAACAGAAATAGAGGGTAGGAGAATAATAACAACAAGAATAGAGGTTTTCTATGCCAAAATGCCTGCTGCTAGGGCCAACAAGCACAAAATATTGCCACTATGCTATGTTGGGTGAATTCAGGAGCTAGACCAAAATACATTCAGGAAGTAAAAGGTGACCAGAGTAAGGGAGCTTGTAGCTTATAAAGGTTTACCCTAAGGCCATATGAAAATGAATCAGGAAATAACAAGCATGGTATAAATGAAAATGACTTAAGGACAAATGAAAATAAGTGTAATAATATGAGGTAGATGATGATACAAATGAATTAATTAATTCAAAAGATAATATAATTAGTGTAAATAATTGTACAGAGAAAGAACATTGAAATATAAATTTAATAGAAAATCCCAATGAAGGTAAAATAATTGAAATCACTCAGGAATATAAACTGAATTATAATAATAAAATTATAAATGAGAACAATGATACCAAGGTAGAGAATATAAGGACCAATGAGAGTAATATAAAAGCTGATGATGCGAAATACTGAAAAAATCATGTAATTCAAACAGATGTCGGTTTGGGTGGACAGAAAATGACTGAGCTTTGTACTGATGTTACTGTGCTTCCACCAGTTCTTGAAACTTTCCAACCTCCAAAGAGTGCTGAACCCTATGTTTCTGTAACTATAAGGGATCAGATA
Source organism: Monodelphis domestica (assembly GCF_027887165.1). Classification (NCBI taxonomy): domain Eukaryota; kingdom Metazoa; phylum Chordata; class Mammalia; order Didelphimorphia; family Didelphidae; genus Monodelphis; species Monodelphis domestica. The sequence goes on along the minus strand of NC_077229.1, from coordinate 352,976,331 downwards.
TGTGATCTTTTGGTAGATACTGGAGCCAGTAAAGCAGTTTTGCAAAGTCTTCCTAAAGATTATAAATCTGTTTGCACTATGGAAGTTATTGGAGCTACTGGAAATCCAGAGAGAGTAGTAAAATTACAACCTAAAATGATAACTTTAGGTCCTATATCTGTGGACCATGCATTTTTTGTATGCCAGATTGCCCCATGAATCTTCTTGGTAGGGATTTACTGTGTAAATTGCAAGTAACAATTCAATGTACTGACACTGGGGATATATAACTAAAACCCCCAGAAGAATCTCTGAAAACTTTTCCATTGCTGTTCTTGGATTCAGAGAATGAGTACAGAGAATGAGTTGGATTCCATCAATCCTATTCCTGAGGATATCCCTGAAGATTTGTGGTCAAAGGTTTCCACAAATGTAGGTCTATTGAAATAAGCTACTCAAGTAAGGATAAGAACCAAGGAAGGACCATTTCCTGGTGTACCTCAATATTCCTTGATCAAGAAGCAATAGATGGTATCAGACCTATCACTGAGTCGCTAATTCAACAAGGGATCATAACACCATGCTTCTTGGAATATATTACACCTATACTTCTGATAAAAAAGGAAAAGTTAGATCAAAATGGCAAAATCATCTACAGATTCATCCAGGATCTGAGAGCTTTAAATGATCATGTAATAAAGACACATCCTATAGTACCAAGACCAGCTGCTATAATCTCTTCCATTCCAAGCCAAGCAAGATATTTCACCATTGTAGATTTACATACAATGTTTTTCTCGATACCAATACATGAGGATTCTCAAAAGATCTTTGCTTTTACATGGGAGAAACCACAGAGATGACATGGACACATCTTCCACAAGGTTTCTGCAATTCCCCTAGTTAGTTCTCACAAATTTTGAACAGAGACCTTAAAACAATATCATTCAAGGAGAGTAAAATAGTACATTTTGTTGATGATATCCTCCTAGCATCACTATCTGCTAAAGTGTGTTTAAGATATATCAAGCTTCTTTTGATTGAATTATACACATGTGAGCATGAAATATCTAAGGCTAAACTACAGTGGGTATTGCCTCATGTTGAATATCTTTGCTTTTTGTTGTCAAAAGGTGCTGTGGAGTGGGCCAGCCTCCCACAGAGGATAGGGACTTAGAGGCTGGACAGTGTTGGGGAAATGATGGATGGGACACAACTTTTGCATTCAACCTGCAGCACAGGTTTCACAGGATGAACTGCTCCACCTTGGCGGAAACCTGGCTTTATTTTATAACCTCATGGTCACACATCTACTTGGCACACAGTTTCATTCTCAAACTACATGTTTCAATGGAACCTAACAACAGACAGGAAGCCTAGGGAGATAGGCAACAAAATATTGTTGCTATGTGCAGGATCAGTGGGTAGAATGAATAGGACCCAGATAAAGGATAGGGAATTCAGAGCACAGATTTGCCAGAAGTTTTCATGACTTGACAAAAGTGTTCTATCTAAGTGGGTATGACTCCTTAGGTTTAATTTTGTAAGTGGGCTCTCCTGGTAATATCCTGGGGGGGGGGGGATAAATTGGGACATCTGTATTAACCCTGCAAGCATGTTGCTCTCATCTATTTTTCCTGGGGCTAAGGAATAATAATAATAATAATTACAATTCCAATAATAAGGGGATGTGAATAATGAAAGTCACATGGGGGGTTTAGTGGGTGTTTCTATCCTTCCTGTAGACTGCTTTGCCATCCCTGGTTTCCATGTGGATCATGTCAAACAGTGTGGTCTTTGATGGATCCTGGCATCTTCTCCTTTTTTGTTTTTTAATTGGAGTGACTTCAATTCTTCTTGGGCTAGATGTAGGGTCAAACCTAGTTATAGATGACAACTGTTGTGTAGTGTGGACTCCTTGAGTAATGGCTGCAGTGGAAGTTGCTAGGGATGTAAGCTTAAAGTGACTTAAACTTTGGGAAATCAATTGTGGGGTATCCAGAAGTATCACTCAAAAAAGAATAGCTGATATCCAGAAATTGGATGCACCTAAGACCAAGAAGCAATTCAGAGCTGTTCTTGGAAAACTGGTTTCTGTAGACAATGGATGCCGGGGTATTGTGAAATTACCAAATGTTTCACAGATCTAACCAGGAAACACAGAACCAGAACCTCTAAAACTCAAACCTGAAGATATAAAAGTCTTAAGTAAGCTTAAGGAAATGATTTTATCTGCACCAGTCTATGGAATCCCAGACTATACTAAACCTTTTCACCTGTTTGTGAAGGAGACTAAAGGTATTGCTTCTGGTGTACTGATACAGACTTTAGGACAAAGTTATCATCCAATTGGATACTATAGTTGCCAACTAGATCCAATTGCTGCTGTTACAGTTGCTTCTCTAAGGGGTGTAGCAGCTACAGTTGTGTTAGTCCAGAAGTCATCAGATTGTTTTGGAATGTCCATTGACTGCATATTGTTCACATCAAATAGAAGCACTAATGAGGAAATTTCATACTCAAGCATATTCAGACCAACAAATATCTAAGTATGAAATTATACTTCTAGGTAGTGAAAACATCAAGTTGAAGAGGTGTAGTATATTAAATTCAGTTACATTTCTTCCTGATTTACCAAAGAATGGTGAACCATTACATGAATGTGTAAAAGTAATTGATATAGTGGATATATCTAGGATGGATTTAAAAGACACTTCAATAAAAAACAGATTTGGCTTTATTCACAGATGGTTCTTCATATTTGTGTAATGGAATTAGATGTACAGGTTCTTCAGTTGTCCCAGAATTTGAGACACTGTGGTATGGATCATTACCTAGTAACCTTAGTGCTCAAAGCTCAAAATTGGTCACATTAAAGTAAGCATGTCTTCTGGCTTATGGTAAAAGTGCTAATGTTTATGCAAACACTCATTTTTCTGTGTGTCATGCTACAGGAAAGATCTGGAAACAGTGAGTTTTATTACTGCATTGGGAAAACCAATTGCTTATGTAGAAATAATAACTGAGTTCTTAGATGCTATCCAGAAGCCTAAAGAGCTAGCAGTAATCATTGTAGAAGTCATACCTATTACAGGGATTCAGTCTAAAGGAAATCATAGAGCTGATATAACTGTGAAATTTGCTGCTAAAAACGCTCTGATGTATATCATGAACTTATCAACTATAAAATCTGACAATCTAGAAAATGCTTATGTAGACTCAGAAATACAAAAATGGAAGGAGAAGTATGGAGCAAGAAAACAACATGGCATATGGGTAGCAGATACTGGAAAGTCGCTGTTACCTAAAGACCTGTATACCTATTTGTGTCAAGCCATCCACACAAAAGGTCATTTTGGTACTCGAGCTATTATTGACACTGTAAAAATACAATTGGTAGCACCTGGAATAAATACTGGAGCAAATAAAATCTGCTCAAGCTGTTCTGTTTGCCAAAAATTCAATCAAGGGGCATTCAGATAGAAAAGTTTAGATGGCAGACCTTTAGCATATTATCCATTTGAACATCTTCAAATTGATTACTTCAGCATGCCAAAAGCTGAAAGATACAAGTTTTGTTCAGTCATTGTTGACAGATTGACCAAATGATGTGAAGCTTTTCCATCAAATACAAATACAGATAGCTTTGTGGTGAAAGTGTTGATTAAGGAAATTATAACTAGATTTGGAGTACCGCTAACCAGAGACTCTGATAAGGTATCTCATTTCACCCAAGACATCCTGAAAAGAGTCTATGAGAATCTAGGAATAACACCAAAATATCATGTTCCTTATCACTCACAAAGTTCAGGTCAACGTGGACAGCATAAATAGGGAACTCAAGATTATGGTGGGGAAGATCTGTACTGAAACTTATCTCAAATGGCCAGAGAGTCTTTCCATAGCTTTGTTTTACATATATATGAGACCAAGAGCAGATTTAAATAAATAAATATATATATATGTATATATATGTATATGTATACATATATATATACACATATATATATGTTCAAAGAACATTTCATAGGATGATATATATATATATATTTATATATTCTGCAGTTGCAGTTTATGAATAAAATATATTTATATATATCATCCTATGAAAAGCTCTTTGAACATATTCCACTACAGGAAAAAAATAACTTGTAAGACAGTCTATACATCTCTCTTATGAGGAGATTGACAACTTGCTTCTTACTTAAGTGATTTACAACAAAGACTCAAAGAATTACATGATGAGGGAGCATTAATTCAAAATCATGCTTTTGATTATTCTCTCCATAATTACAAACCAGGAGATATGGTATATGTCAGAAATTTTGCTAAAACATCAGCAACACAAGAGAGTTGGTTGGTTAGGTCTTTACAGTGTTGTGTTTCTCCATCTTCAATAAAAGTTTTGGATAAAGATTTATGGTATTATTGTTCACATATCAAATTAGTACATGGTATAAATAATGAAAATGTACAAATCATTGAAGAAGAAAATGAAGAAGAGATTGTAGAAAGTTAGGATCATCAGTCAAATTGAGTCTGAAATCAAAAGGTTCAGTAAGGAGAGGATCATTCCTGGGGAAGAAGATAGAAGAGGACAATGCAGATGAAGGGAAGATTTCAAGAATTAATGGACATTGTTAAAAGACAGAAAATTTATAAATTTAAAGCCTGTGAAATTTGCAATGAAGAGTATCACAGGTTTAATGGACTAATGAATTGATACTTTGGGGTAATGTATTATAGCACAAAATAACATAACACTTTTACACAGAAACACAAATATATTTATTACTATGTAATTGCAGAAGAATTCAAGCAAGAGGAGATGAGCAGAGAAGGAAAGATCTGAAGTAGTAGTAAGTATATTTTACATGTAACAGTAACATAACAGTAAAACTGACATTACATTAGGAAAACAACATAGTATAGCAAAAGTAACATAATAACAAAACATAAACATAAAACATAAAAATGGTTAGGTTACATTGAATCACTACTTAAAATATTTGAAACAATGTATAGTTAGGGTACTAACATTGTTATAATTGCTTATAGATAATTTAGTTACTAACAAAATGTAGTTAAATGCTTAGATTTAGTTTAACTATAAAAATTTAGTTAGAAGTATTTTGATGATAGAGAGATTAGTTTAGTAGAATTAAGTAGATAAGAAAATTATATTCTGACTTTCACTACATCATACATTACACAGCACAAATAACGTGACATCACATAGCAAACAAAACTGTAAATAGATATGTAAATATATGTAAATAGTGGGTATAATAGGATTATAAATTAATTGTATTATACTGTATGTACATGTATATATCTAATATATATAACACATATAAATATGAAGTATATATGTGTATATGTATAGCTTGTATGTATATATTGTATGTATGTGCTCTATGTATGTATGTGTAAATTATATACATTGTTCACATATATATTGCTACATGTATTTGCATAAGTGAGTTTAAAGTTTGATTTGATTTTAAATGTAAAACTTATGCAATGTTGTGTTTAGAGTAATTTTCAAAAATTTTCTCTTAATTTGATGTTAATATAATACAATAGTACTAGAATGTTTTGTATTAACTGATAAGTTTGATGTTTGCATGTATTTGTATTTGCATTTTGATTTTGATATTATTTGCTTATTGTGCTTTTGCATATGCTTGATATGCATTTGGAAATTTGTAATTTTTCATTGTATACTTTCCCTTTTTCATTTCCATGATTAAATCCATAGAATACAGTAGTATTAGATAGAATAAGATGGTTGAGTGTAGGATGTTTGTTATTTTGGGTAGATATTTTAGTTTAAGTAGTATGTAAGTTAGTGTACGAATGCCAAAATAGTGTTTTCAATATGATTTAAACTTTGTGCAAAGGGGGACTGTTGCAAGGGAAGGTAGAAGCTAGAGTTCATTGACAGGTCTCAAGACTAAGAATCTCTCATGACCTGGCAGACACAGAGTTCTAAACTTTTGGGAAGGAGTAGTTTTCCAGGGAGAACCTGGACCTGGTGGTGAAACCTGGAGGGGGGGTGTGTGCCTGCACTTTCCCTAGACAGATCATCTTGAAAGCTGACTGCCTCTGAAAGAAATACCAAGGCTGAGAGAAGATTTCCCACACATTTTTGGTGGACAGAGTGTTTAAAGGAGTCTTCTCTCTCTCCTCTGGGACACCTCAGGACTCAACAGCTAGATGTCTGTTACCTACCTGCCAAGGACTCTACTTGTGAGATTTCTAGTCCCTGTAAAATTTATTCTTTAGTATTTTAGTTTAGTTAATTTAACGGTTTTATATTTATTAACTGGGTGGGTTATTTTTATTAGTAGACATGCCTAATCCCTTCCTAATTCCCTTACCATTTTAAATTAAACATTCCCCTTTATATATATATAGTTATCATCTGTTACCCTTTCCCTAAAACCATTCCCCAAATCCCTTACTTTAATAGTCTCATATAACCATTTAACCAGGTCATTTTACTTTCTTCCTGAGTCCAAATATCTTCACTAGCCATCCCCTATACCAATAACATTCTTCCTCTTCATCTTAACTCTCCTGTTTTATAACTTTAAATACCAACTAGAATTAAATCTCATATAGGAAGTTTTTCCCCAAAATCTCTTTATTCTAGTACCTACCTCTCTTGATTATTTTAATTTATTTTGTACATATCTTTTCATGCATAATTGTTTGCATGTTGCCTTCTTCATTATCCTTTAGACTAGCACTCCTTTAAATATTTAGTGCAGTTCCTGGCACATGGTAGTTTTATATAAATATGTGTATTACTAGAGTTTAACACTGTTTTATATTTTTAAATTGTTAAATATTGTTTCATTCATTCAATCATTAAACTCACTGGTCAGTAGAAAAAGATCACATGGTAAGAGTTTCACAATTAATACGTTTAATGGTTTTCAGAATTGAACAAATTTCTGCTCATTACTCATTACTGTTTCTAGAGAAATGGAACACAGCAACACTATACTTACTGTTTTAAGTGTGGTGGTTTCTTTGTTATAGTTTTGTTAATGCTTTGGTTGAATTTACCAAAATTACTTGGTGACCTGTCATCTAATAATGAGGACTCAGAAAACAATCTATATCCACTATTTGAAGCTTTTAGGACTTGGTAGAATTTGCCATAATTTTTACTGTTCTGGAATCGACATTGACAAAAAATCTTTGCCATTATGCAATTAGTCAATCCACTTATATTATGATAGAACTATTAATAGATTATATATAATTATACATTTATTTTTTTAGTGATTTGGTCTTTAAAAAGCTAACAAAAATAACATTGTCTAGATTTCATAGCTGTCAACAGTATTTTCCCAAATATTTTGTTATTTAACCTTTTAGTATCCAGGTGAACAACCCCAAACCCGAATAGTTTACATTTGGTTGAGACAAAGATTAACACAATCAATTTGTTGAGAGCAGGGAAATATTGTCAAAGCATAATTTTGTCTGCAAGCCACATTTTCTCCTTTGAAAAATGTTGATGACACATCCATCAAATCCCTTGTCAAAACATTATTGCTGTGAAGAGTTCTATAAGCCAGCCAGATTTACTATGTACTTTTCTGTGAAAAACAGTCCTTTTACTTGCTTCACACTGTTACATATATTTGTCTTGTCATCAGAATGAAAAAGAGCTTAATATAAACTTGTTCCTACTTACAATGAATCATGTCTGACACATATTCATGTGTTATTTTATATATTTCTGAGAGATGCTCAACTTCATCGTACAAGTATAGAAGATTTCTATCTGGGTCATTTAAAATGAAAATACAGTGGAAATTTTCAAAGATTCTTTCTAGAGATAGCAATTAAGAAGTATTTTTTTAAATTATATAATAATTTATTTGATCATTTCCAAGCATTATTCATTGAAAACAAAGATCATTTTCTTTTCCTCCCCCCCTCATCCCCCATAGCCGACGCGTGATTCCACTGGGTATCACATGTGTTCTTAATACGAACCCATTGTTATGTTGTTAGTATTTGCATTAGAGTGTTCATTTAGAGTCTCTCCTCTGTTATGTCCCCTCAACCGCTGTAGTCAGGCAGTTGCTTTTCCTCGGTGTTTCTACTCCCACAATTTGTCCTCTGCTTATGAATAGTGTTTTTTCTCCTAAATCCCTGCAGATCGTTCAGGGACATTAAACCACTACTAATAGAGAAGTCAATTATGTTTGATTATACCACAGTGTATTAGTCTCTGTGTACAATGTTCTGGTTCTGCTCCTCTCGCTCTGCATCACTTCCTGGAGGTCGTTCCAGTCTCCATGGAATTCCACCACTTTATTATTCTTTTTTGCACAATAGTATTCCATCACCAACATATACCACAATTTGTTCAGCCATTCCCCAATTGATGGGCATCCCCTTGTTTTCCAATTTTGGGCCACCACAAAGAGCGCAGCTATGAATATTTTTGTACAAGTCTTTGTGTCCATTATCTCTTTGGGGTACAGACCCAGCAGTGCTATGGCTGGGTCAAAGGGTAGATATTCTTTTAGCACCCTTTGGGCATAGTTCCAAATTGCCCTCCAGAATGGTTGGATCAGTTCACAGCTCCACCAGCAATGAATTAATGTCCCTACTTTGCCACATCCCCTCCAGCATTCATTACTTTCCATAGCTGTCATGTTAGTGAATCTGCTAAGTGTCAGGTGATACCTCAGAGTTGTTTTGATTTGCATCTCTCTGATTATAAGAGATTTAGAACACTTCCTCATGTGCTTATTAATAGTTTTGATTTCTTTATTTATTGCCATATAATTGGGCAAAGTATTTTTTAAAGATTGCCTTAATTTCCTCTTCATTGGAGGTGATATCCCCCTTTTCATCTTTGATTGTCCTTTCTATGCAATTGTTGTTCTGTCTTCCCGGGGAAGGTAGAAATTGCTGGTATTTCCGTGTTACTGCCCTCCTCAGTTCCCTCCCGATGCTTCTCCATTGCCTTACTTACACGCTCTGAGCCTGGCTTGGCCCTTTTCCATGGGGTGTTTGTTTCTGTGCCTTAGCTGGCCAGGAGAGCCAGCACTGTGAGGGGAGAGGGGCCATGGCTTCCTGGAGCTCCAAGGGCTCCTGATAGGATTAACCTCGGACTGAGTATGCCCTGAGGCATGGTTCTTTGGTGAGACTCAGATGGAAGGATCTAGTCAGGGGGCTACAGACTCCCCCTGTCTCTCTCTGTTTCCCTGCTATCTGGGTGCCCCCTTGACTGGGTCAGGTTGTTTTCAGGAAGCTGCCTTCAGGATAGCCGGCCCTGAGGCTCTGAGGTTACCTCTGCTGCCTCAGACTCAGCGCTCTGGGTTGGGGGGATGGGTCCTGGGACCTTCCTTCTGCCTACCCCTTAGTTCTGAGTGATCTCCAGTTCTGGCTTTTTGGGGGGGCTGTACCTTTTGATCCAGGTCCAGGTCCAGGAGGAGGATTCCCAGGGTCTATGCTGTTGTTCGTTTTGAATTTCGGTGTCTTAGGAGCATATAGTTTGAATTCGGTAGGGAAGGGTTTCTGGAGATCTGAACTTTAGCTTTCTCTAAGCTTCCATCTTGACCGGAAGTGCCCCGATTAAGAAGTATTTTAAGAAATATTCATGTGGAGATTTGGGGAAGTTTTTAGGGAAATTCTATGATTATTTCTACAGGAATCATTTCCCAAACACTTTAATTATGTCTTCTCTATGTTAATTATTTCCTTTTTCTGATTATATAATTCATTGTCTCCCTACTAGATTGGGAAATCCTTGAGGTCAGGGATTGTTATTGTTTTCTTTTTGTATCTCTATTTTTCAGCACAGAGCTGGGTACGTATTAGGCCCTTAATAAAAGTTAATTGATTGAATTCCAGTCCGTGACCAATATTATCTTGTTTGGTTGAATGAGAAGTTGTAGTAATTGGAAAGAGGATTGCTTAGTTTCAAGGATATTTTAAATGAAAAACTTGATTAGTGGCTCAAACCAATTTTAATTCTTTCGTTTGGTGGTAAATGCCTTCCCAAATGAATAAAATATGGATTTTAGCAATGAAAATTCAATTAAAATTTAAATTCTAAATCTATCAGCAAGAAACCATGTAGGCAATGTAGGCATAAAGAGTTTAGGCTATTGGTTTTCAGGACCTTAAGGATTATCATTTTACAAACAATCAATGAATTTAAAATTATTTATAAAATACTATATTCTAGGCACTTGTTAAGTATTGGGACACAAAGGAAGGTGAAAATACTTCCTTCTTTCAATCATCTTGTATTCTGATGGGAGACACAACATATAAATAATTGTGTATGTTTATGAATATAGTGATTATATATATATATATATATACATTCTCCTATAATTATATATATACATGTGTGTACATATATGGTTGAACAGCCCTATATATACATGTATGTACAAATATACATATATTTTATAACATATATGGAAGGACATATGAGAAAGAATTTGTAAAAATATCTCTACAGAAGTTATTTGTACCAGTTGAGTTTTAAAGGAAACAAGTGAAATTATGAGACATTTTTTAGGGGTGGTGCAGAAGATAGACCAGAAGATATCAACTCCAGAGATACAAAGATGGGAGATGGAGTAAATTCTATGTGAGGAACAAGTAGGAAAATCTCTTTGGCAGATTAGAAAATTGAAGACCCGAGAGGTTATGATGTATGTCATGCTACACATTGGGAAAATTAAGTTCCTCTGATTCCAAATGCAGTTCCCTTTTCACCACATGCATATCCTTACTCCTAAGCAATTTAAAAGCTTAGAGTCACAAAATGGTGATAAGCAAAGTACATTAATTAATTTTCTGATATGCAATATTTTAATGCATTTGTGTGGATTATATCTCTTTAGTGTATTTTATGACTGGGTATAGGGTGATAGATTGAATATAATAGAACTGCAGAGTTTTTAAAATGATAATGATGTCAAAAAATTATTGTCCAATCCATAATGAACATGTCTTCCTCATTATAATATTTGTAACTCTTGGTCAGGTTGTCTAAACTACTTGGGGATCATAAACAATGAATAATTCATCACCTCCTGGAGCAGGTCATTCAACATTTATATGGCTTTGATTGATGGCAATTTTTTTCTTACCCTGAATTTTAAATTTGTTTCTTCAACATCCACTCTGTAAAATACAAGAAACCTGGAAAAGTAGGAAGGGATGCAATGATTAGGGCTTTACAAGGAAATTATTTTTATATATATTTGGTGCTTAAGTCAATAGGGAACCACTGGGAGGATTGATTATGATGAAAATCTAGGGATGCCTATTTAATAGCTGGAGACTACACAAAATTTTCATAGGAAGAAATTTAAAATTTTCTATAAAATATATAAAACTCCTAAAAGCAGAATACATAGAATCATTATAATTAGCTTTCTCTGGGTGAATATAAATTTTGCCTTTGGCTCCCTCAAAGAAGTGTTAGCATCCTATTAGTTGTATTCTTTGGAAATGGAAGACAGTCTGTGACTATGAGAGGACTAGAACTTTGAGATTTACTTGAATACATTCCATATCCAATAGCGATACTCTAAAAGATCAGATTCATCAAGGAGGAAGCTATACTTTCAGATTATAGGTTTTGAAATGCTAACTTCTGTTTTCTGCCTGAAATTATCAAGGGTATATATATTTTTTGCTTCTTAAAAAAATCTTCTATCTGAGGACCAATTCTGTGTATGGTTTCCAAGGCAGAACAGCATTAAGACCTAAGCAATGGGAGTTAAGTGACTCATCCAGGTTCATAAAGTTAGGAAGGGTATAAGTGATATTTCAATCTAGGACTTCTCATTTCAAGTTCTCACTCTCAATTCACTGAGCCACATAGCTGCCTTCTTTTTCCTTGCTTCTAAACTACTATAGAGTTAACTTGTAAAGTTAGCTCCATAAAACATCATAGATGTTCTACATGGGCTTTATGAAATTAAATATCACCAAAAGATAAGAGATTTGTCCTCAAAGAAGGGCCTCAAACAAATCAACACAACACCTTCAACCAACAATTCTCTGACTATTAATACACAGATAATCTGCCTACCCTCCTTCAAAAGTAGAATGATGTTATGAGCATGTTAGAGTTATAATAATCCCATTCTTCAATTCTGATCCTATTTCAAAATATAGAACAGGTGAGAGGCATGCCTGTGAAAGTCTCACAGAAATCAGAGTTCAGAAATTCACTTATTTAGGACATATGGCTAAGCATATATCTACTTCTTACATAGGTTTTCCTTAAATTTTCATTATCCTTTCCTCCATATACATCAATATATCCAAGTTATCTTTTACTTTCACCCAGAATCATAATCCACTGATGCTTACTTTTTTATATGTCATATCTAATCAGTTGTAATGTCCTGTTATTGCTACCTTTAGAAGGAATCTTATATATACTCCCTTCTTCACCAGGCTGGTTTATACCCTTATCGCCTCACATATGGTCTATTAAAAGGCCAGCTTTGACTCAAAATATCCCCACTCCAATTCTTCCTCAATTCAATTGTTATTGATATATATATTCTATATCCTATGTATCTATGTATCTATGTATCTATGTATCTATGTATCTATGTATCTATGTATCTATGTATCTATGTATCTATCTATCTATCTATCTATCTATCTATCTATTTAATATGCAGTCCTAGTAATACCTTACTCATGTTCAATAAATTCCAATTACTCCCTATTGCTCCCCAGATAAAAAACAAAATTCTCTACATGGCTTTCAAAATTCTTTATAATCCAACTTTTCCATTACTCTTTCACTTTATTTTCCTCCTTTTAATCTTTGATCTACTGATGTTAACCTCCTGACTATCCCCCATACATAACATTTGATCTTCCAACTCAGAGTTTTCATTGGATATTCACTGTGACTGGAATAATCTCCAATTATCTCATCTCCATTCCCTAGCTTTTCTGCCTTCATTTAAGTCTCACTTAAAGCCCTTGCTTCTGTAAGAAACTTTTCTCAATCTCCCTTAATCTTAGTGACTTCCTTCAAATTAGCCTATGCATGTCTTGTTTGTACATTCTTTGTTTAATAGTGTCTGTTCCAATAAACAGATGTTTTTTGAGAGGAGAGACTTATTTTTGTTGTCCTTTTTTAATGTTATTGTTAATTTATATTATTTTCCTAACGTTTAGCAAAGTGCCTAGTACATTTTGTAATACTAAATATTCTATTTGATTGAATTGACCACCTCTTCAATAAGATTATATGTAATATTTAATGGTTTGAGAAATTATGAAATAAATAGAAAGCAATCAAAGAAGAGCCTATTATTAATAGAATAATAATAGGATCAGGGACCTATAGATATAAATTTAAGCTTGTAGTTAAATTAGTCCAACATCATATAATTTTAGGAAATTTTGAGAAAACTAAAGACCAAAAGACTAAGTGTCTTCCCCATATTCTACAGGTAGTAACTTCTCTTTCCAAAACACCGTTTTGATTTAGCTTACCTTTTGTAGAGGAGAGGATATAAGTAAACAATCTTCTAATTTCCCTAAAAATTCATTTCTTCCTATTTCTCTTACCTAGAGATTCATCCCTTATAACAAACATTTTTTCTAAATTATTAAAGGGAAATAATTTTTTAAAAAACTGGTATTATTTAGTGATTCTACACTTATAGCACCTATCTCTGCAAAGAAGTGGAGGTGGTCATGGTGAATTCTTATTATCCTTTTTGAGTCAAGATTGTTTATAATTTTGTAACATTCCTCTGTGGCTATTTTTTTTAAATTTACATTCTTGTAGTCATTCTGTATGTTATTATCCTGAAATTGGCTTCTTTATTTCTCAACAATTTATGAAATTTCCTCCATAATTCTTAATATTTATCATATTCATTATTTCTTACAACACCATAAGATTCCAACAGATTGTTTGAATTCAAGGATTATTCTTTTCCTGTTTATAATCCCTAGCATTTAGCACATACTAAGTACTTAATAAATATTTGTTTACTGAGTGATGCAACCACAGACAATGACTAGCTATATGACTGGACAAATCTCATAGTTTAGTTTAGTAATTTCAGTTATGATATGGAATTGTAACATTATCTAACTTACAAAGTTGTTGTTGGGGTCAAATGATATAATATTTATAAAGTACGTAATAGAATGTTTGGCACATAGTAAAAATTTTATAATTCCTTATTCCCTTCTCACCACTCAATTCATATACTGCTACTTTTTTAACCATTCCTCACTTGGTGGTAAACTATTTAGTTTCAAATTCCTTTTATAATAAAAGTTATCTTTTATGTAATGTATTTTTAAATTCATATTCATATTTTATAAAGGAATTTTATTGGATATACGTCTATAACAGTGATGGCAAACTTATGGTATGCATGTGAATGATGGTTTTCAGTGTTCTCTTTTGGTACACTTTGACCCTTCCTCTTTACCCTCCTGCCTAGAGCTCATTACTAGAAAGGCAGAGAGGGACTCAGGTGGAGCTGTTCCCTTCTCCCTCTCCACCATGCCTTGTGACATGTTTTTTTCACATCACCTGCCCCTCTTCCTAAGAGTCCAATGGGAGTGCACAAGGAATAAGATGAGTAGCTCACAGGCAGCAAAGCTGGAGGGGAGCAGAGTGCTTGGGCCACCCTCCTCCCCCTCTTCCTCTGCTCTAAAGACATTCCTTACTTCACAAGCTCCTCTGCCCAGCAGCCCAATGGGAGCACTTTAAGCCCTCCCCTTTGTGGGTTAAGGTGACAGTTCATAGGCTACAGAGCTATAGGGGAGCAGAGTGCTGGGGAAACTCCCCTATCCCTCTCTACACTTCCTGAGTACATTCCAGACTTCACCCACCAGTCTTCCCAGCAGCCCAATGGGTTCCTCCCTCTCTTATGTGGGGTAAGGGAAGAAGGACTTGCCTGGCACTCAGTAGGGGTGGGGTATGGCACACAGTCTCTAAAAGGTTTAACACCACTAGTCTATAGTATCTTTAAGTTAATATGTGTCAGTAGCTTAGTCATTTTATTTCCATAATTACAAAATATTTTCCAAAATGTTTGTACTAGTTACAATAATATGAGCAATGTAATATTATCCTTGTCTGTTCCCAACCATGATATATTTATTTGTGTATATATGTACAAACACCAATATTCATATATGTAATATGATGTAATCATATAATGTGGATGATATTATCTTTAAGGACTTTTATATCTTTAGTTTTTGAATTCTATTATACATTTCCTCTGAATTTCAGTCTAATAAGAGGTTAAACATATTCCTCATTTTTGTGAAATAAAATAAAATTAGTATTAGATAAAATATGTACATATGTGTACTATATATTTATGTGCATATATACATGTCATATATGCATTATATATACAGATATAATTATGCATATGAGAGAACAAATCCTTATTTGTCAAATTTGATTAAAAGGGTTTTTGCCTCATTATATCAATTCCCTCTTTATTTTGCATTCATTAGTTTTGTACTTGAAAAAGTTTTTCAATTTCACGATGTTTTATTTTATCTTTTAAAGCTATCAATCCATTCTTTGCTTACTAATGTATTTCCTACCCCTTGTTGTAAGAGGATCTATATATGATTTGCCTCTCTTCTTTTTAAAGGTTAGGATCTTTAATTTTCATAAGTATATATCTAGATGTAATTCTTAGTTTAATATTATCCTCCTCAATATAATATTTTAAAAGATGAACTTTATTATATCAGAACACGTTTCAATAAAAATATTACAATGTTTTAACAACTTAAAAACTAATAACTTTGTAAAAGTTATATTTTATGCATTTATTTCAAAACTACAGAAATTCTTCACTTATTTTTCTTTTAATCAACAGGGTATTTTTCTTTGACAGTTAGGTTGTTTACAAATGCAACTCCTAATTTAGTAGAAAGATGTAACTACATTCCTAGCGGGTGGCTAACAGCAGGGGAAAACAATTACAGATTGCTAAAAATAGTTTCCAAAAGACACTTTTCTAATTTATTCAAATGAACTTGACAATGCATTCAACATTGGTCTTTGTCTCATTAATTTATTTCTAATTAATTATAAAATCATGTGTAAGGAAATAAATTAAATTGTTGAGTATCCAAGGTGAATTAGAAGCCCTATTTTCCTTTATCTCGGTTGACAGGTCTAGAAGCAGATTGGATTTCCATCCACCTTTTCAAGAGACCAGAGAATTTTTCCTTACACTACTGTCAAAGTCTCCTAAGTCCCTCATTTTGGCATATTTTTCTTAGGATAATTTCAAAAGGGGAAAAAAACATTATTAACTTGCAGGAATTTTATGCATTATCCTGGATTCTGCCTCTTTCATTGTTGGGTCATGTGTGGCAGAAAAAAGCAGGGAAGCTTGAGTAAATACGACACTTGTGAAGTAATAGCTTTACTACTAATAGCAAATGTATAGCAATCTGGGTGAGCATGAATAGAAAAAAGATTCAAAGAAGTCAGAGTCAGCAATAGAGTAAATATCCAAAAAGTGAAAAGAAGGAAGATGATTAAAACAAAAGCTTTTCAGTCACAGAGGGAACGTAATGTTCATCTGAAGTGGCTATGAGTCAACAGGAGTAGAAAGAACTAGGGAAATTAAAAAAAGAACAGAGTCAATAAAAACTGAATGGTACAATTATTCTATGCCCCAACTTTGCAGATTTTCATTTTACTAATTTCCAAGGAAGTGAAAATAGAGATTTGAGATCTGCAAATTCATGACATTTAGCTGAGGATGAGAATGAAAGAGTAAGGTCAACATTAACTCCTGGCAAGCAAGTCCTGAAATTCTAGATAATAGGTGGCATTATTAATGCTAATGAGGAGTAAAAAGGATTCTGAACTTTTCCTAGTTCATAAGATGAAGGAATTGGTGAGACAAGGTTTTCTTTACTTGAGGTCCATTTAAAATATTTTTTTCTGAGAAATGCTCCATATGTTTCAAATACTTCTGCAGATGTCCATGACAAAAAGAAAGTTCTTCACCTAATGAATTATAATGTCCCTAAGGACCTCTACAGCTCTAGATTTCTGATCTAATAATATATTTCCACATAATTCTTTTGGTGAGAACAATGTACTTGCCTCATTCTTGTGGAATACAAGAAAGCTAATTTATTTAGTAAAATATTTCCATTTTACATAAATTATTCATCTCACAGTTTAATAGGCTACAAAATATAAACATTATATATATATATATATATTCTTTTATCATTCATTTAATACATAATTATTTATTAAGTGACTAGTATGCATCCAGTAATGTCCTGAGGAAGAGACCATGATTGAACCAAAATAGTATCTCATCTCAAGAAGTTAAATCATTATAGAAGGGAGAGACAAGTAGTATATCTATCTGTGTGTGTAAACACATCTTTATCACTAAAATGTTTTATGAATACAAATAATGGGTAGACTACAAGAGATTTATGAAAGAAAATATGAATTATGTTTATAGGTTAAGGGATGATAAAAAGGTACATATTACTAGGTAGAGGAGAATAAGGAAACTTTATAGAGATTCTTAGAGTCAAAACTGAGGAGGGAAAAGTTCCCCAGGATTAGGGTAACAACAGGAAAACCTGACAAAAGGGTAAATAGTGTACCATGTACAAGGAGGAGTGTGAAGGACAGTTTGACTGACCTAAATAATTCAATGCAGTGGCTGGAGAAACAGAAGAACAGAAAATGTGACCACAAGGCATTAAATAGTAGTAATATTTTTTTAAGTGTACATTCTAGGAATGGTTACAGGAGTATTCTATTTTTATTAAAATTAGTTGCCTCTAGTCATTGGGAAATTAAATATGCTTTATTATAAATTGCTTGACCATAGGTGTTTTTTTTAATATATGAAGAAATTATAGAAAACTATTTAAGACTACATTTAAATTATCTCACCTCATTAGAAAAGATGAAATCATAACTTAAACTAAAATCAGCTTTTTTCCCAAACAGTTCATAAACAGTATCATGTTATTGTTGAGGTAGGAAACAAAAATAATAAGATGATTAACTCTCTTCAACTTTTGTGTTGAATTAGTTCTTTTCCTTATATAGATTTAAAAGTTGCCTACCAAGTTAGTTTCACCTAAAGGTTTAATGATATTTAGCATGTGCCAGTGGCAGTTGCTTTATTTTGATCATGCTAAAACATTTACAGAATATCTGGGAAAATATGGAAAAGTGCACTTGCTTATTTGTCCAACTTCGAAACTCAAAAGCAGGGGATCTGCTGACTTGATGTTTGAAGAAAAAACAAACCCCAATGTGTAGATACTTAATATCAATTATGTTAGTGTAGAAGACAGGTAAGCTAATGTTTTATCCTCTACTGGATATTTAATTTTGAAACAAAACTTTATTTCCCATGAGACCTTAGACCACAGTTCATAAATGCTGATTTGATTAGAGCATGACCTCATTTTTCCAAGGTCTATGCCATGTAGGCATTATCTCAATGCATAAAGGAGAAAGACAGAGACAGAGAAAGAGAGAGAGAGGCCCTCTCTCTAGAAAGCAACAGGCTTCATATTAAAAAAGGATAACTTTTGACAAAATTGTTGAAGCAAGGAAGTTTGATTATAAGATTCTCCTTTACATTTTACCAAAGCCCATATCCTTAAACTTGGCCCCTCTCTTCCCCTTTCCCAAGTTTTACATTACCCACGATACTTATTTACAAGTTGTTTCTCAACAATCCTTGCATTGGCCCAATCCTTCTGAAGTTGGTACACATCAAACTAAATTCTTCCTCTATTTCTGTTCCCAAGGTCTCTGTTCTTCTTTCTAATAAGAAACTAATTAGGGTCAAGATGGCGGTGTAGAAGCAGCAAAAGTTCAGACCTTGGAAACCCTTCCTTACTGATCGCAAACAGAGTGCTCCTAGGCCACCGAAATTCAAGCTGAACAACAGGATATACCTGGGGAAACCTCCTCCTGGACGTGGATCAAAAGGTACCACACCCCAAAAGCCAGAACCCTAGATCACTCGAATCTAAGGGATAGACAGAAAGAAGGTCCCAGGACCCATCCCCCCCAACCCAGAGTGCTGAGCCTATGGCAGCAGCAAGAACCTCAGGGCTCTGAGGACTCACCTTGAAAGCAACCTGAGCCAGTCTCCGGGGCACCCAACACAGACAGCAGGGAAACTTAGAGAGAAGGGGGAAGCCTGTAGCCCCCTGTCTGGGTCCTTCCATCTGAGTCTCAAGGGAGGTCCCAGCTTTAGGGCACCAGCTGAACCCAATCCCATCAGGAGCCCTCAGAGATACTGAAAGGACAGAAAACTCAGGGATGGCAAAGGGGTTGCTCCAAAGAGCTCACCTTGAAAGTAACCTGAGCCAGTTTCTGGGCACTCAACACAGACTGTGGAAGAGGAGGTTGCTGCTTTATTTTTTCTTCCTTTTTTGGCTCTGGGATCATTCAGCCCACACCACCTGAACCTAATCCCATCAGGAGCCCTCAGAGTCCAGGCAAGCCACAACCCCTCCCCCCTTAGAGAGTTGGGTCTTCTGAAAAAACAGAAACCTAGAGGTGAAGTCAAGATGGCAGCCTAGAAGGAGCATAGACCTGGCAGCCTGGCCAGAGCTTTAGAGATCCTCCATATCTGCTCCAGCCGTCCAGGAAGTTTAAAACTCAGAGTAAACCCAGCCCAACTAAGCTGAGCTCAATCCTATCAAAAGTCTCCAGAACACAGGGAAGCCCAGGCTCCCCATCCATCTTCATTGACTGCTGGACTTTAAGCCAATCAAAAGCCTCCAGAGGACAGGAAAGCTCAAACCCCCAACAACCCTCCCTCAGAGATTACACCAAGAGATCTTCTGTTAAAGCTCCAAGAGGGGAGACTGATAGAAGTCCCTAAAAAACAAAAAAATGAGAGGAACAAGAGCACAGACAAGTAGGGGGAGGAAAGAAGGGGTGAATTTGAACAAATAACAGAAACAGAAGAAAGACACTAAATAGACAGCTACTACTCACCAAATGGAACAGAGGGGGAGAGATCAGGAAACGATAAACCAGAAATCCCAGCGAATTGGATACAGGCTGTGGAAGAACTCAAAACATAACTAAGAGAGGCTGAAGACAATTGGGAAAAGAACTTAAAAATTAAGATAAGTCATCTGGAAACAGAGGCACTTGAACTAAAACAAGAAAATAGTGTCCTGAAAGCCAAAATCATCCAGCTGGAAAATAAGGCAAAGGAGATGAAAGATAAGGCAAAGGAGATGAAAGATGACATAAAGAGGATGAAAGATGATCTTCAAAGACAATCAGACCAGAAGGAAAAAGACGACCAAAAAGCCAAAGATGAAATCCAATCTTTAAGAACCAGAGTAAAACAACTAGAATCAAGTGACTTCACAAGGCAGCAGGACACTATAAAACAAAACAAAAAGAATGAAAAAATTGAGGAAAATGTGAAGCATCTCATTCACAAAACAGACGATTTAGAAAATCGTTCAAGAAGAGACAATTTAAGAATAATTGAACTACCAGAAGACCACGACAAAAGAAAAAGCCTGGACATAATACTAGAGGAAATTATCTAGGAAAACTGTCCCAAAATCCTAGAACAAGAGGGGAAAGTGGAGATTGAAAGAATCCACAGATCACCCCCTGTATTTAATCCCCAACTGACAACACCAAGAAATGTTATACCCAAATTCAAAAACAATCAGATGAAAGAACAGGTATTACAAGCTGCCAAGAAGAAGCCATTCAGATACCATGGAAACATGGTGAGGATAACACAGGATCTGTCTGCATCCACACTGAAGGACTGAAAGGCATGGAATATGATATTCTGGAAAGCAAGGGAACTAGGCCTACAGCCAAGAATAAAATACCCATCAAAACTGACTATATTATTACCGGGGAAAGTATGGTCATTTAACACAACAGAAGAGTTCCAAGCATTCATAAATAAAAGACCAGACCTGAACAGAAAATTTGAAGTCCAACCACAGAACTCAAGAGAATCATCAATAGGTAATTAAAAAAGAGGGGAAAAACAACAACAGCAACAAAAAAGGTTTTTTTAAGAGACTCAATAAGTTAAAATATGTATCCCTATAAAAAAAGAAGTCATTGGCAACTCTTAAAAACTGTTGCTATCACCTAAGCATCTAGAAGAACTACACTCAGAGGGAACAGTGACAAACTGTATAGGATGAAAGGACAAGACATAAATAGGTTTATAGATATATGCATGCATAAATACATATACATGTGTATGTATATATATACATGACTAAAGCTAAAAAAGAAAAGAGGTTATGACTAAAAAAAATGGGAAAAGAAACAAATGGGGGTAAATTTATATGTCACAAAGAAGCTTATGGCGGGAGGGGGGAGAACATCGATACACTGGAAGGGTAAAGAGGTTGGAGATAGGAAATACTCAACTCTTACATACTTTGAAACTGACCCAAAGAGGGAAGAACAATCAAATCCATTGGGGAAGAGAATAGATTTGCTCCCTATAGGGGAGTAGAAGGGTAAAAAAGAGACTGGTGGGGTGGGAAGCAGTACAAGGGAGGGAGAAGGGAGGGGGGAAATTTTAAAAAGACTACAGGGGAAAATAAGGGAGGGAATAAGAAGAGAGCGGGGTAGAAAGGGAAATACAAGGGGGACTGATTTAAAGTAAATCACTGGACTAAAAGGTAGAGCTGAAGAAGAAAGGTTAGAATTAGGGAAGGATATCAAAATGCCAGGGAGTCCACAAGTGACAGTCATAACATTGAACGTGAATGGGATGAACTCACCCATAAAACGTAGACAAATAGAAGAATGGATTAGAATCCAAAACCCTACCATATGTTGTCCCCAAGAAACACACATGAGGCTGGTAGATACCCACAAGGTCAGAATTAAAGGATGGAGTAAGACCTTCTGGGCCTCAACTGACAGAAAGAAGGCAGGGGAGTGGCAATCATGATATCTGATAAAGCCAAAGCAAAAATAGACCTGATCAAAAGGGATAGGGAAGGTAATTATATTTTGTTAAAAGGGACTTTAGATTATGAGGAAATATCACTAATCAACATATATGCACCAAATAATATAGCACCCAAATTTCTAATGGAGAAACTAGGAGAATTGAAGGAAGAAATAGACAGTAAAACCATATTAGTGGGAGACTTGAACCAACCATTATCAAATTTAGATAAATCAAATCAAAAAATAAATGAGAAAGAGGTAAAAGAAGTGAATGAAATCTTAGAAAAATTAGAATTAATAGACATATGGAAAAAATACATAGGGATAAAAAGGAATACACCTTCTTCTCAGCACCACACGACACATTCACAAAGATGGACCATACATTAGGTCAAGGAAACATGGCACACAAATGCAAAAAAGGAGAAATAATAAATGCAGCCTTTTCAGACCACAAGGCAATAAAAATAACGGTCAGTAATTGTACACGGAAAACCAAATCAAAAACTAATTGGAAACTAAATAATATGATACTCCAAAATCGTTTAGTTAGAGAAGAAATCATAGAAACAATTAATAATTTTATCGAGGAAAATGACAATGGTGAGACATCCTTTCAAACCTTTTGGGATGCAGCCAAAGTGGTAATCAGAGGTAAATTCATATCCCTGAGTGCATATATTAACAAACTAGGGAGAGCAGAGATCAATCAATTGGAAATGCAAATAAAAAAAAACTCGAAAGTGACCAAATTAAAACCCCCCAGCAGAAAACCAAACTAGAAATCCTAAAAATTAAGGGAGAAATTAATAAAATTGAAACTGATAGAACTATTGATTTAATAAATAAGACTAGAAGCTGGTGCTTTGAAAAAAACAAACAAAATAGACAAAGTACTGGTCAATCTAATTAAAAAAAGGAAGGAAGAAAATAAATTAACAGCATCAAAGATGAAAAGGGGGACATCACCTCCGATGAACAGGAAATTAAAGCAACCATTAAAAATTACTTTGCCCAATTATATGGCAATAAATACACCAATTTAGGTGATATGGATGAATATATACAAAAATACAAACTGACTAGACTAACAGAAGAAGAAATAGAATTCTTAAATAATCCCATATCAGAAAATGACATCCAACAAGCCATCAAAGAACTTCCTAAGAAAAAATCCCCAGGGCCTGATGGATTCACCAGTGAATTCTATCAAACATTCAGCGAACAGTTAATCCCAATACTATACAAACTATTTGACATAATAAGCAAAGAGGGAGTTCTACCAAACTCCTTTTATGACACAAACATCATACTGATTCCAAAACCAGGCAGGTCAAAAACAGAGAAAGAAATCTATAGACCAATCTCCCTAATGAATATAGATGCAAAAATCTTAAATAGGATACTAGCAAAAAGACTCCAGCAAGTGATCAGAAGGGTAATCCACCATGATCAAGTAGGATTTATACCAGGAATGCAGGGCTGGTTCAATATTAGGAATACCATCCACATAATTCACCACATCAACAAGCAAACCAACAAGAACCACATGATTATCTCAATAGATGCAGAAAAAACTTGGATAAAATACAACACCCATTCCTATTAAAAACACTAGAAAGCATAGGAATAGAAGGGTCATTCCTAAAAATAATAAACAGTATATATCTAAAAGCATCAGCATATATCATTTGCAATGGGGATAAACTAGATGCATTCCAAATAAGATCAGGAGTGAAACAAGGATGCCCATTATCACCTCTACTATTTGACATTGTACTAGAAACACTAGCAGTAACAATTAGAGAAGAAAAAGAAATTGAAGGCATCAAAATAGGCAAGGAGGCAAACACTCTAATGCAAATATTAACAACATGGCAGTGGGTTCGAATCAAGAACACATGTAATACCCAGTGGAATCACGCGTCGGCTATGGGGGGTGGGAGGGAAGAAAAGAAAATGATCTTTGTCTTTAATGAATAATGCATGGAAATTATCAAATAAAATACTATAAAATTAAAAAAAAAGAAACTAATTGATGCCAGAGTGTCAATGGTTGCTAATTGCTTAATAAGTTATTCCTTTGAAGTAATATATTTGCATTTTAACAGGTACCTTCAGGAGATTTCCCACAAACCAAAGTGAAGACTAATAGGAATTGCAATTATTGTATTATGCTAAGCTGTAGAGGAGGAGTAATTTTTCAATATACATTCTTCTGTGCCTCCCATTATACTATTTAGATGATTTCACATACTATTCTTAAATATGGCCATCATATTTACCAGGGATCCTTGATTTCACTGGCATGGTAATTTTTCTCTACCCTTTCAGATTGTACAGTCTCTATACATTCTAAAAACACTTTTTTATTCTCAAGTTTCTATACAAATTCTCCAAAAAAAAAATCTCTTCAATATGATGAAGAATTTTTTTTTCTCCTCTACCTATGGGATAAAAATAAAACAATTGTTCCGTTCATGTCTTTAGTTTTGTTCTTGATACATAACTAAACTATCACTTTTCCAAGTCATCTGGGAAGGCAATTTAGAATTATGCCCAAGGGGCTTTAAAAAATGCATGTCTTTTGATACAGCAATACTATTACTAGGGTTGAATCCAAAAAAATATATTAAAAATGGGTTGTACATAGATATTCGTAGCATCATTCTTTTTGGTGGCAAAAATTGGAAAATGAAGGCGTGCCTCTCGATTAGAAAATGGCTGGACAAATTATGGTATATGATGGTGATGAAATATTGTTCTATAAAAATATAAACTGCTTGATTTATATATGAACCGGAAAGACTTCTATCAACTAATGTGGAGTGAAATGAGCAGAATCAGGATAACATTGTTCACAGTAACTGAAACATTTTGGGATGTTCAAATATAATGGACTTTGCTACTAGTAGCAATGCAATGATCCAGGACAATCCTAAAGGACTTATGAGAAAGAATACTATCTACATCGAGACAAAGAACTATGGGAGTAGAAACACAGAAAAAAACCACATGATTTATAGATTGTTTATATATGTGTATGTGATTTGGGGTTTTGGTTTTAAAAAACTACTCTTACAAAAATGAAAATATGGAAACATGTTTTGAATGATAATACATGTATAACCCAGTGGAATTGGTTGTAAGCTTTGGAAGTGAGGAAGAAAGAAGGGAGGGAGAGAACATGAATCAGGTAACCATAAGAAAAAAATTATAAAATACATTATTTAATTAAAGATGGACATTTGCAATATTTAGCAGTTTAGGACCATTGAGAGAACTATGTAATTTCCCACATTCAAACCAGATGGTTCTCTACATTTAACTCAACCTGAGAGGTAGTTAACTACTCATGTACATCCTTAATCCAAAATCAAGATATAGATGGAAGGATTATGTGTCTAGACACATGTTACAATCTGAAAGTATATCTTTTTAAGCATTTTTCCAATTCTAGTTGGAAACAATCATTTTAATTTTGTTGACAGTTTCATGGAGGTAAATTTGTCTAGATCTAAGTTCTATTCAGTGACTCCTCATTAACTGTCACAACCAAATTACATAGACTACCATGGTCTATTCTAACTAGATCTAGATTGCAATAAAATGTGGAGTAACTAGCTCAAGCACCTTAAGGGAGAGACAGAAGGTAGCATTGCCAAAGAAGTCAAAACTTCCCCATTAAGTTGAGTACCATTGCCCTCCAGACTTCAATGGAGAAAACTCAAGATACTATTTATAAGAACCTTGAGAAGAACAGTTCTGTATGCACAATTCCAACTAAGTGATACTCTATTGACCCAGTCCCCAAGGCCATCACTAAAGGAAGAAGTCATTGTGGATGAGGAGCCTTTCCTTATCACCACAAGAAACAACTGCCTTTGAACAACCATTCAGGCAGTTAGTAAATAACATAATAACTTAGCGGAAAGGCTTATCTGGCCACCCTAACTTCCTCACAAATCTTATGTGTTTTCCTTTTTGTTAATGCCCTTAAACCGATTTTAGTGAACATAGGCAAATGGATACTGAACCTTAGATAGAAGTTCCTCCTATAATACTGGTTTTGTTTCCAGTCCAGCACTAAGAGTCATATCCACTTGCTAAGCAAGCAATTCCCATGGAGGAGTCATCAATCCCCACCAACTGCTTTTCACAAGACAGTAAAGCCTAATTGAAGCAGCAAAGCCCACTGAGAGGGTGACAGGAAGCCACCTTTCTGGGCAAGTCAAACCACCACTACTACTTTGTTCACTACTGCTGTTCAGAATTTGATAGAGGGAGTTTAGTTCCATGAACCCAAAGACATTGGAAATAGTATGGTAATCTCATCCTAGGAAGCAAAATCTGTGGAGATATAGCTTGGCAGTTGCTCCTGCAGCTTTTACAGACATAGCTACTGATGACCCAGAAATGAAAGCTTCTGTGAACAAAGTCCTTGACACTGCCAAATGGTTCAGTGCCAGAATCTAATCTAAAACTCTCTTTTAATTGAGTTCAGTTACCTTGCTCCCAATGAGATATCTCCTTCACTACATATTGTCTGTCCCTGAATTTCCTATGAAATCTTTTCTGTTCACTCTTTGGATAAAAATGTGCTTCCCTGTTATGTACTGTATATGTCCATTATGGAATTGTCACTGTTTTTCTTAAAGGGTTAATTAAGCTTTGGCTATAAAACTTGCATACTCTTTCCCCATTAATAAATACAATCAGGATTTAGCACAAATCTAAAAACAAATGCCCTAGAATAATATTAATAATGATAATAATAATAAGTAGACAAATATAATTCTACCCAATATCTCCTCTTCTTGAGGGGAGAAGAGTAGAGAAGCCAAACTTTTGGTCCCAAACTCTTATTTCTTTTTTGGCAGGAAATAATCTTCTTTAGGGAAGAGTATAGGAAAAAGAAGGCTAGAGATACTTATTCTGATTTCATTCAAGCTACACAACAGCCTCATGCTACATATTGATGACAGCCCTCATCACATATATTACCTCAAATCTACAAATTCCCTAAAACTTATATAGATAAATATATGTATGTTAACTTGAGAATGGAGAATACATTAAAAACTAAAGGATTCAGAAAAGCCATTTTCTTGGATGGATACATGAGCTGTGGTTTAGAGGAAGCTAGGGATTATAGGAAAGAGAAGTGAGAAGAAAATGTGTTACAAGAATGAGGAGTCAGCCACATAAAAGTAGAGACATAGGAGATAAAATTTCCAATATGAAGGAAAGCAAGTATTTCACTTTTGCCAGAACTTATTATGTGTGAAGAAGAGTAATGTGCACTCATTCTGGAAAGTTAGAAAAGAGCCGTATTAAGAGGGTCTGTAAATAACCACTTGAAGAGCGGGCATTTTCCTATAGGTATTAGAACACTCAACATTTTTCAGCAGTGGAAGTGATGTGGTGAGACCTGGAACATTACTTTTTCATCTAAATAGAACATAGAAGAGTAAAATAGTGGGATTTTGTTGTCTACGAAAGCGATTAAAACAGTCTATCCCAAGGTAATGGATTTGGGACTAGTGTAAAGAAGATGGAAGGAAGATATTTTGCTGTAGGAGCATAAATAGAAGATGACAATTGGTCATCATGATAAGTGATTGATAAGAAATAGTGGAGGATAATGCAAAGATTGCAAACCTTGGTTATCAGATGGTCAACACAAAGAGAAGTCTTTGTTTGGGGAACAGATAATTACATAAACAATAGGGAGGTATTCTGCCTTCTGAGAGGTATTCTGAAAATTCTCAGAATGAGAGCCTCCAAGGACTTGTTAAAATCAGTAATTATAATATACTCTGATAAATTCATGTGAAAAAAGAAAGCTGAATATAGAGCTAACAACTTGTGTTTCTTAGTGCTACTAATGAAAGAACAAGCTCCAGTTATTTAAATTAGATTTGTGAAGTAAGGTGATCAGGTCAGACAAATAGAATTTATGCTTCTGGAAAAAAAGATTAAAAAATAAGAATGGTATGTCACTGTGAAGGAATTAAGTGTAGATAGCATTTAGAGGCAATGGTTCAGAACTGTTATTTTGTTACTTACTGTGCTATTTAATAAATTTAAGAGATAATCTTTGAAGTAACAATGAAATCCTCTTTGATACTTAGATTTTTTTGTAGCCACCAACTCATTTTTAAGTCAATAACATGGTAACATAGTGGAAAGGTTGACCTGGGCAGCCCAAATTCCTCATGAATCTTATGGATTTTCCTTTTTGATAATTCTCTGAAAATGATTTGTTGAACAAATAAACAAGGGTGTAATGGGAATTAAAAAGAATATACTAGTCATTGCTCAGAAAATTATTATGGGAGCACTGATGTTGAATCAGTATCAGAGATAATCAGTCAAAGAGAATAGACTTTTCTTATCCTGGTATCATTCTGCCCCCTTTTTGGGACTATAGCCTACATAAAAGTGGTAAGCACAAGTTCTTCTCTGTGCATTTAAAGAGCAATGAGCTTCAATTTCACATGGAGCCTCTCTAGGCCTTTTAGATTGGAAGATGGTAGTAATGAGCAACAGTTGGTTTTAAAGGGGCTAGGTATCTGAAGGTCAACAGTAATAGAAAGCTCAGGGATCAGGAACCTAACCAAAATGCTCAGGAAATGAAACAGCAAAGCAATACTATGAAGAAGAAAAGGGAAATGTGGTACCCAACACAGAATTACAGTGCTCAGTAGTAACACATTCAGTGAAATATAATTGTAATATTCTAATAAACCAATCCTTTAGTGATATTATCTAAGAAAATATAGAATAATAAGTAGCAATTGGAGGAGATTAAAAGGGGTAGGTCTATTTTCCAGAACTCTACAGTATTCATGTGATTTAGTTGACATAGATCCTTAGGCTATAACCCTACAAAATAGTGAGAACTTCCTGTAATGGACATTCTAATTATGTTTATATTAGCTAGGATGATAGCTAATAATGAAGCAAGGATAGTAAAAGAAAGGAAGCTTCCTTTTGGGGGAAAATTTTTCCTCTGATTAAAAAATAATAACTAAACCAATATGGCTATATTGTGTAGACCCCTATATGCATGACTGTGGGAACAGGAAAAAATAAGGCATTAAATCTTCACATTTTCTTAAAAAAATATATAAGAATTATTTTAAATAAGGTTTAATCTATTTTTTTCAAGAATTAAGCTAGGTTTTTCTATATTCCTGCCACTTATTAAACAAAGGTTACCTCCTTGATTCCACCATACAAGGTTGAGAGGACATATCCATATGCTCTGGAAGACAGAATGAAACATGGAGAAACCCTCTTTTCCCTGGGACAATTGAGAACTTGGCTGGATCCCTGTACCTGACCCATCAAGGATTCTCTGTGTGTGAAAAATGTGGTTCCCTGTTGGACTTACCCTTAGGAAACTTAGGTATTTTTTTAGATATTAGATATATGTATTAGATATATTTAAATATTTATTTAGATAGTGGGTTTAATAACTGGGTTAATTGTCAGATGCTAACCTGTTCCCCTCATTCCCAAAATCTTACCCTTACCTGTTAATCAATTCTATATTTATATGTTTATCCCTCTGTATTACTTTCCTTCCCCATATCCAAATTATATTTCCTTTCAACAGTTTGGCAGAGACAGCTAGGTTTAAGAAATCTTAGAAAATTAAGTTTTATTTATAGGAAAAAGTTTCGATAGGGAAGTCAGCTAGGTAAGGTTGGAATATTCCATCACCACTCTGAGCATGCTACATTCCAAGGGTGAAAACCAGTAGAATTCTAAGATTCCAGCTAAGGGGGTAGAGACATTTAATAAATAAATCCTTTTTGCCACATGCTTTAGGTGGTCATATTAGTGGCCATATTGGGAATTTTTTTCAAGTTTTCCCTTTTAGTAATTGTTTGTAAAATTATTCAGTGGATTATATGGTCAATTATAATAACTCTCATTCACTTGTATTATCCTTAAATGTAAACATGTCTGAAGACATGGTAATTGATGTTTTGATGATATTGTGGGAATGCAATATGTTCGATGAATAAGAAATGATTATTCTCAATATAAAGGACAACCAGACCTTTGTTCATAATTTTTAAAATAATTTCATGACCTTTAGTCACATGTATTGAAACCATTGTATGATAATAAATAATTAAGTCCAATAATTCATTATGATTATTAAACTCAGTGTTTTCTCCTTGTAAATAAGAACTCAAGTGCCCTACTAAATAGAAATTTTATATTCAAATATTTATTATTGTCAAAGCAACACTTCATTCATTTCTTTTTTCATTAATTTTTTTTTGTCTTTTATATACAGAGGACCAAGTTAGGACAGTAGAGATATTTTTAAAAATTATAAATTCCCAGTTTTGCATTCAAGCCTCTTAATAATTGAACCACTGCCTAACTTTCAGTTCTTCTTATATATTACTTTATAACAAATGCTTTTCAATTTATTAAGCCTGCCTTTCTGGCTATTACATAAACAATATCTTTTATGTCTGAGCTCTGAAAATTAATTTTGGCCAACTGGAATATCTCTTCTATTCTGATTACTGCATGGAGTAGAAATTTTGGGGAGCTTAAACCCCCAGAAATCATTCTAATGAGGAGATAGGAGACTTTGATAGATTCTAGAGGAGAATATGTCACTTTTATTTAGGTAAAGTGGGAAGAGAGGTCAGGGAGCACTGTAACACTGAGTATTCTCTCAGGAACAGTTTCAATAGATGTACAAATGAATTCAGAATTCATAGGAAATTAATGCAAAGGTGTCTTGTGTTACCCAAAACCTGTTTGTGATATAATGTCTGAATATATTATGTTATTTTTTATCTCGTGTTAGCCCCCCTAAAGTTGCCCAGTTTTCTTTGAATAATGCCAACATGTCTCATATTAACACTTTTCCAGTTTTGGTCATAGTTCAGGGATGTGCAAGGCCAAAGCCACAATCTTTCTAGACAGAGGAACTAATTATTTTTTAATTTAATTTTATCGATTAATTAAGAACATTCTTCCATGGTTACATAATTCATGTTTCTTTCCCTCCCCTCCATAGCTGATGCACAATTCCACAGGGTTATTCATGTGTCATTGTGAATTTTAGATTTTCTCCATTTTGCTTAGTCTAGCATCCAGGAATGTACAAACCCACATTTCAAAGGCATGTGCTAGCAAGTGACAAATCAGAAACAACTGACTGTTCCCTGGTCTGTCCTAAGCCATGCTTGAGCCACAATTGGCACATGTGAGACATAGGAAGTGAGGTAGAGAACTGCCTTAGGAGTTCTCATCACTTCCTGTGGAGAGGGCTGGGCACCAGTTTGATCCAGGACCTCGAACCTGGAGGAGCTCCCTCAGGCAGCTTCCTTGAGACAGTCATCTGGTGAGTGATAAGACTGACTACCTTTCCCCTTGGGTTTCTTGTGGCTCTCAGAGAAGGACCCCTTGGCCAAGGCCTTAACTCCTGCCTGGCTCAGCCTGAGCCAGAGCAGTTTAAATTAACTCTTTCCCTCTCTCTTTCTCTTTCTTAATTTCTTCCTCCTATTTTAATTAAATCACCATAAAGTTCCATTCTGACTTGAGAGTTTCATTTGAAATTTAAGAAATTAAATCCTTGGTGACCAATAATTTTTACATTCAATCTGAACCCTAAATTTACCACTTACAGTCTGGCTAATCCACAAAGGTTGTGATGAGTGCCCTCAAAATTCCCTGAATTTTATTTCGTCTTACTCTATTTCCTCCTCACTCAATCTTTTTAATAGCTAATTTGGCTTCAAAAGAGAGCATCTAGAGCAGGTGAGTATAAAACATTTTTTTCTTTCTTTTCTCCTTAAATTGAAATGAAATCAGCAAGTTTTTGTTTCTAACCTTAAGCAAAAGGGCCCTGGGGTCTGAGCTGGGGAACCTGTTCCTAAATAGGGAACAAACAACCCAATTAGCTGACCCTTGCTGATTAGCAGTGAGGAAACTCTGGAAAAAGGAGCCCTTGCTTAGATGTCTTGCCACAAAAATGGCTAGATCACCAGAGTAAATGTAGTGAATCAACTTGAAGACCATTTCCCTGCTTTTCAGCCTCTCTTGTTTTTAAAATTTAAGTGGGCTTTGCTCAAAGAAGATAGCACATTTTCCTAGCAGTTTATCCTGAGGCCTAAGGGGAGATCACTTGTGACCTCTCCCAAACTTAGTTTTAAAAGAAGCCTCAGCCTCAGGCAAAAGGCTTTGTTTTGCCTTCCTTTACACACTGAAAAATTGAATGGATTAGAGCTCTACATATAAAGTCACATCTAGAAGCCTAGCAAAAAGAAAGAAAATAAAATTTATAACAAAATAAGACCCTTGGCATTAGAGACCTACCCATGCCTCCTGCCCCACCCCCTCAGCCCATGTCCCTCCCCATACCCATGCCTCTTGCCCTGGCCCCTCAGTCCATGTTTCTCCCCCTTCCCATGCCTCCTGCCCTGCCCCCTTGGCCCATGTCCCTCCTGCTCCAATGCCTTCTGCCCCACCTCCTAAATCCTAGCCCCTACCCCTACCTATGATGCTTCCATCCCCAAACCCTTTGCCCTGGCTACCCCACCCACCCATGCTACCTGTCTTGCCCACACTACCTTAACACCCCCCCACTTTTAACCATCCCACCCCTTCTTTTTCTCTTACACACCCCATTGAAAATGGAGCAAGAAGTCTAGAAACAGGAACACTAGATAATTCAGATAGAAGTTTATTTCCATTAAGCAAAGTACCCATTTTTAATAAAAGTGGGGAATTGATATCTATAAGACACCATAAATCTTTTAACCCTGAAGATTTAAATAAATTCAAGGAAGATCTCCCATCATTTGAGGAAGAACCAAAGTAATTATAAAAAAATTGTAAAACATATTCAAAACTTTTGACCCCACTTGGATGGATGTTGAGAATTTATTAGAAAAATCTCTGACAAAGAGAGAGAAAAATAATGTAATTTCTCTGGCTAATCAGAAGTGAGGTAAAGGAGCACATCATTAGCTAACTGAAAATCCACACTAGAATCCCAAAGCTGAACTAGATCACAGAAAACTAAACCAGGCCAGAGAAGCATTATTGACAGCCATGAAAAATGGTCAAAATTTGAAAGAACCTGACAAGAAATTGATGAGACCCCCTCCCAGTTTATGGACAGACCTATTGACATAGGAAATACATATATGGACCTTGATTTGTGCAGGGAAAGGGACATTAGACAAATATGCTGGTAATTCATTTAGAATTGTTGTTCAGTGGTAAAAGACTACTTTTAAACTAGCTGTCCTAATTGGGACTCTATGGACCTCAAAGAATTGAGGAGAGTAGTAGCATATGTTTATAAGGCTTGTGCAAAAAAGACCTTAGGAACACAATAAGTCAGTGGAATACTTAATGAAAGAAATTGAAAGGTTACAATGACAACTGAAAAATAAGGGAAAGAACATAGCCCCTTTGCAGGAATCCACAGATAAATCATTAACATGCTTTTTCTGTGGAAAGAGAGGACATGCAATGATGGTCTTTAGGAGCTGGCTTTGAGAAAAAAAGAAATAACAACTTTAGAAATAATAACTATAGGAAAGGTAATGCCAATCAAAATAATGGCAGTGCTCCAAATGAGGAAAATGATAATACCCAACACAATGCCCAAAAACAATATATAAAAAATGGAGCTCACCCACACTATACTCTGGGTGAAAATCCCCAACAGCATGGAGGATCCCAAAAAACTGCCCAAGAAAATTTATGAAGGTGTGAAAGGGGGAAGGGGGGGGTAAGGGCCTTTGTATAAAAGAGTGAAACCTTTGATTTTCCAGACCCTGAAATTTTAATGCCAATAATACCTATACACTCCCCCCACACACATAGTAAGGAAACTCATGTCACTTTAAAGGTGGAAAAATCATACTATGATTGTCTTTTGGACACTGGGGCATCTAGGTCAGTTTTGGTAAGCAAACAAGATACAAAAATGTGACTCTATTAGCTCTCTAAATGTAGTAGGTATATCAGGAACACAGTTAAAGGTCACAAAACTTTCTCCTTGCATAATATGTGTGGGACGCCTAACTGTTGTACATTCTTTTCTTTTGATGCCTGGATCCCCCATAAACTCGCTGGGGATGGATTTACTATGTAAACTACAAGCCACAATAATTTGCACCCCAGATGGCTCAATGTCCTTGGAATTGTCTGAGGAATCTTTAAATTTACTCCCTGTATTTCTTTCATAGAGCCAAGAGGCAAAAGAGACTCCCACCTTTGAAATACCTACACATATACTAGAGTCTCTTTGGGTCACATATTCTTCTGATGTAGGCTTACTTAAGTCAGCTGTTCCTGGGCAGATAAAAAATAAATCTAGTCCACCTCTTTCCATTCCTCAGTATCCCCTCTCAAAAGAGGCAATTGAGGGTATTACCACCATAATAAATTCATTAATTGACCAGGGAATAATAATCCCTTGTAAATCTGAATAAAATTCACCAATCCTGCCTGTTAAAAAACCAAAATAGGGCCCGATGGCAAGCACCTCTATAGAGTTATACAGGATTTGAAGACTTTGAACAATTACATTATTAAGAGACACTCTGTAGTTTCCAACATACGTTCATTTCTTCTATTCCTGGAACAGCTACATACTTTACAGTAGTGGACTTGTGGCCACATGAGGATTCCAGGCATATCTTTGCTTTCACCTGGAAAGGTTCCAAAAATACATGGACTCAGCTGCCACAAGGTTTCATGGAAAGCCCAAGTTTATTTGCACAAATTTTGAGCCAAGACACAGATAATATAAAATTGAAAAACAGCAAATTAATCAAATACGTAGATGATCTACTCTTGGCTTCAACAGAAGCAGAAGCATGTCAGGAAGATGTAAACATCTTCTTTTAGAACTACAAAAAAGAGGGCATAAAATCTCAAAGAATAAAATTCAGTGTTTTTCCCTAAAATAGAATATTTGGGGTTCATTCTGACAGCTGGTGCCCGTTCTATTTCTCCCAAACAAATTGAAAATATTCAAAAATTGAGTGCTCCTACCACTATGAAACAGTTAAGAACAATTCTGGGAGCAAGAGAATTTTGCAGACAATATATCCCTTGCTTTGGGGAAATTACTAAGCTCCTTATAGCACT
This sequence comes from Monodelphis domestica, assembly GCF_027887165.1. NCBI lineage: Eukaryota > Metazoa > Chordata > Mammalia > Didelphimorphia > Didelphidae > Monodelphis > Monodelphis domestica. The sequence goes on along the minus strand of NC_077229.1, from coordinate 352,941,191 downwards.
AACAAGAGATTCAGTCCCTGAACCTCTCAAATTAGAGCCATAACACCTGTTGGCTCTATCAAATCTAAAAGAGGCTATCCTGTCTTCCCTGCTCTAGGCATCCCAGATTACAACAAGCCATTTACTTTGTATGTATATTAGCAAAGAGGGGTAGCTTCAGGTGTTTTAACTCAGACTTTGGGACCTTTTCAGTGACCAGTTGCTTATTATTCAGTCCAGCTGGACCAGTAGGTTCACCAGCACCACCAAATCTTAGAAGAGTAGCTGCTAAATGTTTACTAATGACAAAAACTGTTGATCTAGTATTGGGATGCCAATTAATACTTATGTTCTCACATGAGGTAGAAGAATCATTGCTAAGGAATAGAGCACAGCCATTTTCTGATCAGTGAATTAAAAGTTATGAAATAACCTTGTTATACAATGAAAATATTACTCTAAAACTCTGTAAAACCCTTAATCCAGAGAATTTGAAAGTATGATTGGAAAATTATATACTGAGACACATTTAAAATGGCCTGAAATTCTCCCTCTAGCCCTATTTTACCTTAGAAGCAGGCCCAGAGGAGACCGAAACATCTCACCATTTGAGATGCTTCTTGGACACCTGCCTATACAGGCTAAGCCTTTCTCCCCGGCATATACATTGATATTAGGGGAGATACTATTATTGCTTCCTACATATAGGAATTACAGAATAAAATGTGTGAACTCCATGAATGTGGAGCTTCAGTACAAACCGGACCACTTGACATTTCACTTCATGACCTGAACCCAGGATACAAGGTGTCTATAAAGAACTTCGAGTCTACTGGAGCAAGTCAGCCTTCCTGGGAAATACCATTCCAAATATTGTTAACAACTCCAAAATCTATAAAAATTAGAGAGAAGGACTCTTGGATTCATTACTTACATATGAAAATAGCATCTTCTATTGAAACTGATTGACTGCATCGTATACATGCATTGGAGATAATAATCCATTGATAAGTAGATGCCTTTTTTTAATACATTGAATTCCTTAATTTTTTTCACTTTTCTCTTTTTCCTTATTTTTATTGTTGCTTCTTTTATTTTGATTAGAATATTTGATTTTTCCCTTTTTCTCATTTCTTGTGCTTTAGCTAAATACAATCAATATTAATTTTTATTCTACAATAATATAACTTTAAAATATATAAATATATATACTTGCTATAATATTTTTTTTTTCTTTTGATACTCATAGTCTTTATTTTTTTCACTTTAAACATTATTTTATTTGGTCATTTCCAAACATTATTCATTGGAAACACAGATCGTTTGCTTCCCCCACCCCCCTTCCCACCACCTCTCCTATAGCCGACGCATGATTCCACTGGGTATAACATGTGTTCTTGGTTCGAACCCATTTCCATGATTTTGGTATTTGCATTAGAGTGTTCATTTAGAGTCTCTCCTCAGTCATATCCCCTCCACCCCTGTAGTCAAGCAGGTGCTTTTCATCAGTATTTTTACTCCCACAGTTTATCTTCTGCTTGTGGATAGTGTTTTTTAGATCCCTACAGATTGTTCAGAGACACTGCATTGCCACTAATGGAGAAGTCCATTACCTTCAATTGTACCACAATGTATCTGCCTCTGTGTATAATGTTTTCCTGGTTCTGCTCCTTTTGCTCTGCATCACTTCTTGGAGGTTGTTCCAGTCTCCATGGAATTCCTCTACTTTATTACTTTTAGCACAATAGTATTCCATCACCAACATATACCACAATTTGTTCAGCCATTCCCCAATTGAAGGGCATCCCTTCATTTTCCAATTTTTGTCCACCACAAAGAGTGCAGCTATGAATATTCTTGTACAAGTCTTTTTACTTATTGTCTCTTTGGGGTATAAACCCAGCAGTGATATAGCTGGATCAAAGGACAGTCTTTTATCACCCTTTGGGCATAGTTCCAAATTGCCCTCCAGAATGGTTGGATCAATTCACAACTCCACCAGCAATGAATTAAATCCCTTACTTTGCCACATCCCCTCCAGTATTCATGACTTTCCTTTGCTGTCATGTTGGCCAATCTGCTAGGTGTGAGATGAAACCACAGGATTGTTTTGATTTGCATCTCTCTGATTATAAGAGATGTAGAACACTTTTTCATGTGCTTATTAATAGTTTTGATTTCTTTGGCTGAGAACTGCCTGCTCATTTCCCTTGCCCATTTATCATATTGGATAATGGCTTGATTTTTTGTACAATTGCTGTAGCTCTTTGTAAATTTGAGTAATTAAACCTTTGCCAGAGGTTTTTATGAAGATTGTTTCCCAATTTGTTGCTTCCCTTCTGATTTTAGTTACATTGGTTTTGTTTGTACAAAACCTTTTTAATTTGGTGTATTCCAGATTATTTATTTTTCATTTTGTGACTCTTTCTAAGTCTTGCTTGGTTTTAAAGCCTCTCCCTTCCCAAAGGTCTGACATGTATACTATTCTGTGTTCACCTAATTTTCTTATAGTTTCCTTCTTTATGTTCAAGTCATTCAACCATTTTTATTTATCTTGGTGTAGAGTGTGAGGTGTTGATCTAAACCTAATCTTTCCCACACTGTCCTCCAATTTTCCCAACAGTTTTTTATGAAATAATGGATGTTTGTCCCAAATGCTAGGATCTTTGGGTTTGTCATATACTGTCTTGCTGAGGTCACTTACCCCAAGTCTATTCTACTGATCCTCCTTTCTGTCTCTTAGCCAGTACCAAATTGTTTTGATGACCGCTGCTTTGTAATATAGTCTGAGATCTGGGACTGCAAGGCCCCCTTCCTTTGTATTTTTATATCCTTGATCCTTTGTTCTTCCAAATGAACTTTGTTATGGTTTTTTCAAGATCAGTAAAAAAAAATTTTTGGAAGTTCAATGGGTATAGCACTAAATAGATAGATGAGTTTGGGTAGGATGGTCATTTTTATTAAATTGGCTCATCCTACCCATGAGCAGTTAATGTTTTTCCAATTGTTCAAGACTAGTTTTAGTTGTGTGGAGAGCGTTTTGTAGTTGTGTTCATAAATTTCCTGGGTTTGTCTCAGGAGATAGATTCCTAAGTATTTTATTTTGTCTAAAGTAATTTTGAATGGGATTTCTCTTTCTAGTTCTTGCTGCTGAACTGTGTTGGAAATAAATTGAAATACTGATGAGTTATGTCGGTTTATTTTGTATCCTGCAACTTTGCTAAAGTTGTTGATTATTTCAATTAGGTTTTTGGTTGAATCTCTAGGATTCTTTAAGTAGACCATCATGTCATCCACAAAGAGTGATAACTTGGTCTCCTCATCGCCAATTTTAATGCCTTCAATTCCTTTTTATTCTCTAATTGCTACTGCTAGTGTTTCCAGTACAATGTCAAATAATAGAGGTGATAATGGGCATCCTTCTTTCACTCCTGATATTAATGGGAATGCCTCCAGTTTATCCCCATTGCAGATGATATTAGTTGATGGTTTTAGATATATACTGTTAATTATTTTTAGGAATGACCCTACTATTCCTATGCTTTCTAGTGTTTTTAATAGGAATGGGTGTTGTATTTTGTCAAAGGCGTTTTCTGCGTCTATTGAAATAATCATGTGATTTTTGTTGGTTTGCTTGTTGATGTGGTGAATTATGTGGATGGTTTTCCTAATATTGTAACATTCCTGCATCCCTGGTATAAATCCTACTTGATCATGGTGGATGATCCTTCTGATCACTTGCTGGAGTCTTTTTGCTAGTATCTTATTTAAGATTTTTGCATCTATATTTATTAGGGAAATTGGTCTATAATTTTCTTTCTCTGTTTTTGGCTTGCATGGCTTTGATATTAGTACCATGTTTGTGTCATAAAAGAAATTTGGTAGAACTTCCTCTTTGCTTATTATGTCAAATAGTTTGCATAGTATTGGGGTTAGTTGTTCTTTGAATGTTTGATAGAATTCACTGGTGAATCCATCAGTACCTGGGGATTTTTTCTTAGGAAATTCTTTGATGGCCTGTTGGATTTCTGTTTCTGACATGGGATTATTTAAGAAATCTATTTCTTCTTCTGTTAGTCTAGACAATTTATATTTCTGTAGATATTCATCCATATCACCTAGTTTGGTATATTTATTGCCATATAATTGGACAAAGTAGTTTTTAATGATTACCTTAATTTCCTCTTCTTTGGAGTTGAGGTCCCCCTTTTTCATCCTTGATGCTGTTAATTTGCCTTTCTTCTTTCCTTTTTTTTAATTAGATTGACCAGTACTTTGTCTATTTTGTATGTTTTTTCAAATTACCAGCTTCTAGTCTTGTTTGTTCTATCACTTTTGATTTTTTTAATTTCTCCCTTAATTTTTTGGATCTCTAGTTTGGTTTTCTTCTGGGGGGTTTTAATTTGTTTGTTTTCAAGTTTTTTGATTTGCATTTCCAATTCATTGATCTCTGCCCTCCATAATTTGTTAATATATGCACTCAGGGATATGAATTTTCCTCTAAGTACTGCCTTGGCTGCATCCCATAAGGTTTGAAAGGATGTCTCACCATTGTCATTTTCCTCAATGAAATTATTAATTGTTTCTCTGATTTCTTCTCCAACTAAATGATTTTGGAGTATCATATCATTTAATTTCCAATTAATTTTTGATTTGGCCCTCCATGTTCCCTTTCTGATCAATATTTTTATTGCCTTGTGATCTGAAAAGGTTGCATTTATTATTTCTGCTTTTCTGCATTTGTGTTCCATATTTCTGTGACCTAGGGTACGATCTATTTTTGTGAATGTACCATGTGGTGCTGAGAAGAAGGTGTATTCCTTTTTGTCCCTATTTATTTTTCTCCATATGTCTATTAACTCTAATTTTTCTAAGGTTTCATTCACTTCTTTTACCTCTTTCTTATTTTTTTTTTGGTTTGGTTTATCTAAATTTGATAGTGGTTGGTTCAAGTCTCCCACTAATATGGTTTTGCTGTCTATTTCCTCCTTCAATTCTCCTAGTTTCTCCATTAAAAATTTGGATGCTATACAATTTGGTGCATACATGTTGATTAGTGAAATTTCCTCATTGTCTATACTCCCTTTCAACAGATTAAATTTCCCTTCCTTATCCCTTTTGATCAGGTCTATTTTTGCTTTGGCTTTGTCAGATATCATGATTGCAACTCCTGCCTTCCTTCTATCAGTTGAGGCCCAAAAGGTCTTACTCTATCCTTTAATTCTAACCTTGTGAATATCAATCTGCCTCATATGTGTTTCTTGAAGACAACAAATGTTAGGATTTGGGGTTCTAATCCAATCTGCTATTTGTCTACGTTTTATGGGTGAATTCATCCCATTCACGTTCAAAGTTATGACTGTCACTTGTGGATTCCCTGACATTTTGATATCTTCCCCTAGTTCTGATCTTTCTTCTTTAGCTATATCCTTTTGAACCAGTGATTTGCTTTCCTTTCTAGCCCCTCCATTTTTATGCTCCCTTCCCCTCCTCCCTCTTCTTCCCTCCCTTTTTATACTTCCTCCCCTTCCTTGATTTTCCTTTCTTTCTTACCCTGTTGGATAAGATAGAATTCCGGATCCCACTGGATCTAGATGTTCTTCCCTCTCAGATTTGATTTCACTGAGAGTAAGGTTTAAGTAATTCTACTTCATGCTCTCTTCCTCCCCTTCTCATATGAGAGTTCTTCCCCTCACCTTCCCATGTGTATCTTTGTATGGGAAAGATCATTCTATTTAGTCCCCCCCTATTTCTTGAAGTAAATGTTAGTATTATTGATCATTCCCCCCTCCCTTTTTCTTTCTTTGCCCCCGCTTTCACCAAATATTCTTGATGCCCCAATTTTTCCCGATGCATGATTCTTCTAACTACTCTTATGATGCATACAATTTTTGAGAGCTACACAATACATTTTCCCCACATATTAATATATATATAATTTGATATAAATGTAGTCATTATAGAAGAGAGTTTGACTTAAAGAAAAATATAAGATTTTTCTCCTTTTCCCTTTCTTTCATATTTACCTTTTCGTGTTTCCCTTGCTTTCTGCGATTGGATGTCAATTTTTTCCACTAAATTCTGGTCTTTTCTTAGCAAATGCTTGGAAATCTTCTATTTTGTTGAATGCCCATACATTCCCCTGGAAGTATATAGTCAGTTTTGCTGGGTAGTTGATTCTTGGTTGGAGACCCAGTTCTCTTGCCTTTCTAAATATCGTGTTTCATTCTTTGAGCTCTCTTAGTTTGTTAGCCGCTAAGTCGTGTGTGATCCTTATGGGAGCCCCCCTATATCTGAAGCTCCTCTTCTTGGGTTATTGTAGGATTTTCTAGTTTTTTGGAAGCTCTTTAATTTGGCAATTACATTCCTGGGGGTTGTCTTTTGGGGATTTAGTATAGAGGGTGTTCTACAAACCCTTTCTATTTCTATTTTGCCCCCTTGCTCCAGAACATGTGGGCAATTTTCTTCTATAATCTCCTGTAGAATAGCATCGAGGTTTTTGTTTATCTCTGTTTTTTCGGGGAGACCAATAATTCTGAGGTTGTCTCTTCTTCCTCTGTTTTCCAAGTCTGTGACCTTTTCAGTGAGATATTTCATGTTTTCTGCTAATTCATTAATTTTTTGACTCTGCTTTATTGATTCTTGCTGTTTTGTAATCTCGCTGTTTTCCATTTGCTTAATTCTGGTCATTAGGGACTGGTTTTGCTTTTCAGCTTTGTCTGCCCTTCTATTAGATGCTTCCAGTTCTTTCTCCAATTGTGAAGTCTTGTCTATCAGACTGCTGATCTCTTTCTCCCATTTTTCTTTCCAAAGGGTTTCCATCTTTTGGGCATGCTCGCTATCTTCCAGTTTCTTAATTCTGGTCATTAGGTACTGGTTTTGCTTTTCAGCTTTGTCTGCCCTTCTCGTAGATGCTTCCAGCTCCTTCTCCAATTGTGAAGTCTTGTATATTGGACTGCTGATCCCTTTCTCCCATTTTTTTTCCAAATTGTTTCCATTTTTTGGGTAAGCTCCAGTTTGAGATCTTCCAGAGCTTGTGGATAGTTTCCGTTTTGGGAGGCATGTTCTGATTTTGTTTGGATTTCATCCTCATTCTCTTCTTTTCTTGGGTACTCCCTCCATAAAAGTTTTCAATAGTCACGTTTTCCCCCCTTTCTTCTTGGACGCTTGATTTTGGGACATGTGTGCCATCACTTTGGTGGTTTTATTCCACTTTCTTTTTTGGTCTGGGGTTTGGGTGATATGGGCGGGTTTTCTGTGAATTTAGGTTGCCTCAGACTAGTTCTTCCCAGCCTCCAAGGTTTATTAGAGTATGGGCCCCTGTGTTCAGCCCAACCTCCCAAGCTATCAGAGCAGCCCACCCAGGTGATCAGCCTAGCCCGCCCAGGTGCTCAGCTCAACCACCCCGGAGTTCAGTTCCTCAGCCCCCTGTGCTCAGCACAGGATTCTCTCATGAAGCCACCCTGAGAGCTTGTTTTTTTCACATTCTTTAGATCACAAGGACCTTGGTGTGCCCCCCCCCAGAAGGAGAAGCTCCTCACTCACTCGCTGTCCCAGTGAGCTCTCTGATATCTTACTCTGGTTTGATGGGGGGGGGGCGGCTCAGTTCACATTTTTGTGTAAGCTTTTCCTCCTCCTTATAGTGTGGAAATGTTCAAACCCCATGTACCTTCATTTCTGTGGGGTACTGGAGAGACTCTCCGTTCTTCCAAAGGTGATTTTTATGCTCTTTTGAGGTAGTCTATTTCTTTTGGTTCTGGGGAGGTGAAGCGAGTCGCTTCTAGATTTCCGCCATGTTTATCTGGAAGTCCCCTTGCTATAATATTAATACATAATCATAGAGCTTTAGACTTTTCTAACCTGCCATTTATTGATAATAGTTTTGGGACTGTGATTAAAGATTGTGTCTGATTCTAGGAAACAGGATCATAAAAGGAACATAGACTTAACCTGAATATTGTCAAATGAGCACACAGGTCAAAAAAAAAATAGAAGAAACCAATCCAGGTAGGATTGATGCACTTCTAAGTCAATACAAAGGACTTGAACTTAGTTTGAGACTCGAGGTTGCGATGTTTGACATATGTTAAGCCGTAGATCTTCCTTGTATCCACAGTCTTTGTGAAAATACTTATAGACAAGTACCAAAGTTTGGCTATCATCCTAGCTCCCTCTATGCCTGAGAATGTAGGTATAATCAAACCAGGGAATGTCACTTCCCTATCAAAATAAAAATCTGGTCCTTTTTTCTCTCCTATAGTATGGCAACTTCCTGTAGCCTTGGCTGAAAATGGGTAAGTGAAATATTATTGCATTCTGTCCTAAAGACTTGTTGGATTAGAAACTACTTTAATTGGACAAGGGTCTATTAGAAATTTATTCTTGTTCACTCAAAATTTTGTATACATAGGGTTTTGATATTTTGATACTGATTTTGAATTCGTCCTTTAAAGAATTTTTAAAATTTTTCTTCCATGATTTTTTTGTTTTTGTCTTTTTTGTTTATACTTTTGATCATTGCCTCACACACCTTAAAACTAAACCTTGCATCCTGAACTGAACTGGGTGTTTCTCAACACCTTCTCCGGGGGGGGGGAGGAATTGTATTTTCATAAAATCCAAGATTTAAAATTTTTATTCGAGAAAGATTTTCAGGGAAGAAGCTTGCTAACTCCTAAAATCCAGAGAATGAACTGTTTGCAGAAAGACACCTAAAACCCTTACACAACAGTAAGATACAGAATGAACCTTGGAGTGTTGTTGATTGAACTGAAGATTGATTGATCATTTATTTTGAATGTACACTCTTATGCTAAAAGGGGACTGCCCCTAATTGGTTTTTGTCAATGCACCTCTCTTCTATTCCCCCCTTATCTCTAACTATTGAAGTTTTCCTCTTAGAGGGTAAAGCTTTGTATATAACTGCAGATAAAAAGTTTTGGGCTGCAGGACACTTATGTTTAGTGATCAATTGGGGAGACTAGTCCCTAGTAATCATCATGGGGGATTGTGATTTTTAGATTTTCTCCATATTGCTTAGTGTAGCACCCAGGAATGTACACACCCACACTACACTGGCATGTGGTAGCAAGTGACAAATCAGAAACAACTGACTGTCCCCTGGTCTGTCCTAAGCCAAGCATGAACCACCATTGGCACATGTGACATGCAGGAAGTGAGGTATAGAACTGCCTTTATCTCTTTGGAGTACAAACCCAGCAGTAGTATGGCTGGATCAAAGGGCAGAAAGTCTTTTAGCACCCTTTGAGCATAGTTCCAAATTGCCATCCAGAATGGTTGGATAAATTCATAACTCTGCCAGCAATGCATTAATGTCCCAATTTTGCCACATTCCATCCAACATTTATTATTTTTCTTTGCTGTCATATTAGCCAGAATGCTGGTGTGTGGTGATACCTGAGTTTTTTTGATGTGCATTTCTCTAATTATAAGAGAATTAGAACACTTTTTCATGTGGTTATTGATAGTTTTGATTTCTTTATCTAAACATTTCCTATTAATGTCCCAGAGGGAATAATTCTCATAACTTTATGTTATAGACTGCATTGCCTTCTCACTGGGTTCTTTGTACTATAATTTTCCATGGGACTTCATTTTCTTAACACTTGAAATGCTGATTTCAAGTCAATTGAGAATTAATAATAAGGAAAAGGAAAGTTCTTTGGCTGATTTGAAAGGAATATTCTCATAATCAGAAGGTACTTGGGTGGGGGAAGGATCTATTCACTTCTGGAAGATGTCTCTACTGTTTTTTATGTAAAGATAAGATTTCTTTCTCTATCCTCTGAAGGGCCTAGCTGAGCATTACTACTATTTATCCTAATACTAACCATAATTGTTAAAAATGCACCACTGATTTTTACTTCCCACATTATTATTCTTCTTGTTTTCCTGTAATTTCCACCTAATGTCTCACCAAAAGGAAACATACTCCTACACCTCTTAATTCTGGTATCTTTCCTGTGCTAATCTTTGTCTTATCTTGTATATAACTTACTTTGTATATATTTGATTGCATGAAGCCTCTTATATGTTCAGTGTTTAGGTTTTTGTGGACAGGGATTTTCTTCTGCCCCTTTCTGTATTCCTGGTGTTTAGCACAAGTGCTTGAAACATATTAGATTTTGAATAAATGTTTACTAATTCTTCAATTCAAAGGATCACACTGTACTACACACAATAAGGCATGTACATAAATATCACTTGAAAGTATAAGGTAATATAATTATATAAAAATACAAAGAATATTGTAAGAAGGAAAAAAGAATTTCTAAATGGGAGAATTAGTGAATCATCACCCTTCATCCTATGGGTGAGACCATTAGATTCAGTATTGTTTTCACAAAAAAATTCAGTAGACAGTGTTCTTCCCTCCAATACATGCTAGACTTTTGATTTTGTTTGTATATGTATTTGTTTTGGCAAAATATTTTAAATTAATATCAGGTGGCTAATATTCTTCCCACCCAGGATCATATCTTGTGTTCTCAGCATAGATTAAAAGTGAAACTATCAGAATGACTATATTATAATATTCCCTGGTGAAAATCAGTTTGCAAATGATATAATAATAGACACTAACATCCACAGAACAGAAAGGTCAATGTATTTTCATAAAATATTGTTATGTATTCACTTTTACCATGAATTCAAGTCAGTAAACTCATTCCTGGTTACTTATATTTGTTAAATACTAATATTTGCTGATGGAGTTTTTTGTACTATACTTGAACACACACACACACACACACACACACCACATACTAATCAGTTAATCCCAAGTGTGGCAATGGAACAGAAATCTGCATATGTCACTGACATTGCTCATGAGACAACCATCCTTTCCAAAAGCAATAAGCAAGAGGTTTCAAATTACCATGAGTGGAAGGGTTTAAAATGAAACTAGATTATCTATCTTATAAGAGGCTTATAAACTCTCCTTAAACTACCAAAAATTTATGTAGAAAAACCAGAGTGTTCCTTTACAATGCAATGTAGTTGTGTTATGCTAGTTGCACTGTGAAACTGTATTTTATTATATCATCTGGGGGAACTGTTTACATATTAGGGAGCATCAATGAACATTTCTGTATGAAAAACAATGAAAATTTCGCTTCAACTTTCCTCATAAATTCTGAGTTTTGGGGTGTATTGTTGTACTGATTTATAACTCATTTTCCTAGTGGCAAGAAGGCAATAGATAATAATGCAAGCCATTATCACAGGTTTATTTTTTTTTATGAAACTCTCCCCATGAAGAACAGTTGTAATTGCCAAAAACTTAACACTGATAAAACATTTTTATTTAAGAATATGAGTGGTGTGAATGGAGAAAAAAGCTTTGCTCTTTCCATTTTGATTTTTAAATGAATAATGTGCATTTTAACCTCTTTCTTATTTTTCAATGCCCATGGAAAAATGTTCTGTTTCTGGGCAATGGAGTTCCCTACCTATGCATATGTCTGAGCTTCAGTCTAAAGTAAATGAGTTATGGCATTGTAATGGTATATTTTTTAACATTTTTTGGAAAGGAAATAAACATACAAAAAATAACCATCCATATCCAAAATATTTTTTCAAGTTTTACATATATAAGAAAAATGCAAACCTATTAGTCTTAATTACCAGAATTTAATCTTTGAAAACATTAGTGGTAGCACCTCCTCTCATATACCTGCTTACAGTTCATATATAGGATGAAAAGGGGAAAAAAAGAATTCCACTTGAGGATCCAGGGTCTAAAACTCACAGTGACACTCACTTGTGCCTATTGTGAGATATATACAGTTGAATATAAACATGAATATAAAAAGGGGGCAGCTGGGGGGCTCAGTGTCTTGAGTCAGACCAAGATACAGGAGGTCCTGGGATCAAATCTACCCTTAGTCACTTCCTAGTTCTGTGACCTTGGCAAGTCATTTAACCCTCATTCCCTAGCCCTCCCCACTCTTCTGCCTTAGAACCAATACAAAGTATTGATTCTAAAATTAAAGGCAAGGTTTTAAATAAAAGAACAGAAAAAAAGAGAACCAAAAGTGGTATCATGACTGTGAGTGTCAGCATTACCCTGTGCTGGTTTATTACTTGACAAAAATAGGTTAACAGAAAATCGGGATTATTATTATGCTGATACATGTGTCTATGTACACATATTTTTATTTTATTTTTCAGGTTATATAAGGACAATTTCTTAATATTCATTTCCTGATATTTTGCAATTCATGTTCTCTCTTCCTCTCAATATGATGGTTTGTACATATATTCTCATATAATATATATTTCCAAGTTTGTCATGTTATGAAAGGAGCCACATATTACTTATACTTGACAGAATTTCATGAAGTAAATGAAGTAAAGAATACCATACACAATTTTGTTGCTAAGACAGAAGATGAGGGTTTGAAACAATGTATATGTATATAACCTGATTAATTGACATTCCTTTAGTTTCCAAATCTTTGCCATCACACACAAAAAAGGCTGTTATCAATAATTTTGTACAGCTAGATTTTTGCCCATTTTTAAATCTCTGGCATATAGACATCATAGAAGTATTTTCTTTGTTAAGGGGTATGCACAAGTTGATGACCATGATGGGCATGGTTTAGTTAATCTCCAGAATGGTTGTGTCACTTCACAGCTCCAGCAGCAGTGTATTAATGTCTTGAATTTTCCACATTCCCTCTAGCTTTTATCATTCTTTTTGTCATGACAGCCAGTCTGATGGGTATGGAGGGTGGTACCTCAGTTGTTTCCATTTGCATTTCTTTCATTAATAATGATTTGGGGCATTTTTTCATATGACTAAAATAATTTTAATTTCTTCATCTGAGAATTGCCTGTTCTTATCCTTTCACCAACTGGAAAATGCTTTGTATTCCTATAGATTTGCCTCAGTACTCAAGAAAATACTCAGACATGAGAAATGAAGCCTTTATTTGGAAGGCTTACTTTAAAGATTTTTGTCAGTTGTTTGCCTTTTAATCTTGGTGTCATTGATTTTATTTGTGAAAAAAGCTTTTAAATTTAAAAGCCAAAGTTTTTATATAACATATTTTACATAACATAATATTCTCTATGCTTTGTTGTGACCTAAGTTCTTCTATTATCCAAAGGTCTGACAGGTAAGCTATTTTTTGCTCCCCTAATTTGTTTATTATATCACCCTTTATTTATAATTTAAGTATCCATTTTGACTTTACCTGGTTATGGGGTGTGATGTGTTGGTCTATGCCCAATTTCTTCCTTAATATTTTCTACTTTTCCCAGAAATTTTTGTCAAATACTTCTTCAATGTTGCAAAATTTATTACCACAGGAATGCAAATAAGGGAAACTAAGTCTTCAAGACAAAAAATAGGTTTATTGAGAGGCCAAGTTTCACAAATAAAGCCAGACTCTGATCAAGACTAAAGACCCTGAACCTTGTGGGAGGCCTTTCTCTATACCCCAAATAATAGCATAGCTATATGCCAACTTAAAAATAATCCAAGATCTTTTTAAAAATACAGATAAAATGATCCAGGACAATTCTGAGAGACCTGTGAGAAAGAACACTATCCACATTCAGATGAAGAATTATGGGAATAGAAAAACAAAAGAAAAAACAACTGCTTGATGGGTTGATGGGGATATGACTGGGGATATAGACTCTAAGTGATCATACTGGTGCAAATGTCAATAATATGGAAATAGTTCTTGATCAGTGACACATGTTAAACCCAGTGTAATTGTGTGTTGGCTATGGGAGGGAGGTGGAGTTAGGGAAGGGAAAGAACAGGACTCTTGTAACCATGGAAAAATATTTTAAATTAATTCATTAAATAAAATTTTCCAAATCTTAAAAAAATACAGATGAGGCATTGGATGAAGCAGGTAGGCAATATTTTTCATTGGTAGAAGAAGTCACTTGATAATGACCTGAAAGTTACTTGATAGACAAGGGGGGAGTGAGGGAGACTGATGATGTCAATGATGATAAGTGGGTGATACCAGACTTTGAACAGGAGGAAAAGCCTGATGATGTATATTAGATCACAAGCTCAGGACACAAGATCAGAATCATCATTGCTGAGGGTACATGACATAGCAAGTTTAAGTCTAAAACTGAGGCCTAATTGGGCCTATTATAATAGTTATTAAATAATCCAGAACTGCATTTCTGTTACTAAATCAATCATAAAATGCTATTAAATCATAAAGAATATTATAAGTTCACTCATGCTAACATGATTAACTATCCTAGAATTACAATATTGATTAATTCAATACTAATTATCAACCTATCAATCTGACATATAAGGGGTAGAGAATTTCATACTTTTGTCAAAAATCATGGATTTTTGATTTTGTGAAACACTAAGTTACTATGGTCATTTACCATTGGGTGTTAAATGCCTAGTTTAGTCCTTTGTTCCTCTACTCTATTTCTAAGCCAATATCAGATGATTTTTATTGTTTTCAGTTTATAATATCGTTTGAGATACAGTACTCTTAAGCTACCTTCATTCACAAATTTTTAACATTAGTTGCTTTGATATTCTAAGTCTTTTGTTCTTCCAAATTAATTTTGTTATTATTTTTCCTAGCTCTATGACTTAAGTTTTGTATACTTTAATTGGTATGGTACTTAAGTAAATTAATTTGGGGAAAATGTCATTTTTATTTTACAAGTTGAGCCTACTTATAAGCAATTATTGTTTTCCAGTTGTTTAGATATGATTTTATTTGTGTGAAAAAAGTTTTGTAGTTGCATGTGCTTATTTTAAACATTTTCTTGTACACATTTGGATAGAGGTGGTATCTATGGATTCTTTGGTACTTGAATTGACAGGTGAAAGTAATTCTCTGTCAATTCAAAGTAGCATTCTTTTGGTAATTGCCATTGTGAACTGCTGAGATCATTAAGAAATTTGGTTATCTGGCCAGGCACACTTAACCAGAATAAGAGAGAGGTGGGATTTTAACTAAAGTTTTCCCCACTTTAAGCAAGCTATCCATGAGTTGTCACTACTTCTCCTATGCACATGAAGAGACAAAAAATTACTATATATTCATTCAGTATTTCCTTTTATCTACCTAAAATAATAATCTTTCTAAATAAAAATTATTAATTAATTAAAACTGAAATTATTGCTTTAAAATTTTAATTTTAAAAATACAAAATAATATCATAATATGCATTCCTAAATTTTACATTAGCAAAAATACAATGAAATATAGGTAGTGATGTAGATAAATTACTGACTTTTCAATCAGGAAGACTCATCTTCATGAGTTCAAATATGGCCTCAGATACTTAATTGTATTACCCAGAGCAAGTCAGTTAACCCTATTAACTGAAGTTCCTTATGTGCAAAATAAGATAGAGATAGAAATGGGAAACCATGCTAGCATTTGTACCAAGAAAACGGCAAAATTTGGGGTCATGAGGAGGCAAACAAAACTGAAATGACTCAACAACAAGATGATGAATATATATTATATATATATATATGTACATATATGTATGTATGAATGTTCAAATTCTTTCAATTTTTAAAATATTTTAATTGTCATACCACCATGGCAGAATGTTCAAATTGTTTCAATTTTTAAAATTTTAAAATATTTTATTATAATATATAATAATATAAAATATTAATAATTTAATTTTCATTCCACCATACCATGGTGGAATGAAAATTAAAATATTTTAAAAATTGAAAGAATTTGAACATTCATATTTTCTTTAGAATTAATAATATAATGGAATTTGAGTTACAAGAGGTGTGAGGGGGATAGGACTCATCTATTAATACTGCCTTTTTTCCAGATAAGAAAACTAATGCCAACAAAAGTTAAGTGACTTACCCAACATCTCACAGACATTAAGTGAGGACAAAATTTGAATGTAGAGAAAAATTTGAATTCAAATCTTACCTGATTCCAAATATATACCACACATTGCCTCTTTCAAGAAAGCAAATACTAGAAAGGATTTCACAATTTTATCTGTCCTAAAATGCATGAGTAAATGATCTATTGAATATAGGAAAATTGGCAGTAGGCAGTTAAACCTGTATTCATTCTACACATTATCTTCTCTAGAAGAGCTTAATATTTATATGACATATCTCTTCTGACAGAAACTTCAGAGCAGAACCAGGGAGGAACAATAGCATATAATGTCTTCATTAAATTCCTTCAAAATGCTCTTCCTGATCTGTATTTATTCCATGATTTTTCAAGAGTACATTATTATAGAGATGTTCATTGACTAATAAAAATTTAGTTCTGAAAATTATGTTGAAACTTGATTAACCTTAACTCTAACACATAACAGTTTTTCTCAAGTGGGCTCTTTTTTGTCATCACTTTGATCAGGATTCAGCAATAGAATTTTAAATTTCTTTACATAGGAGATGCAGATGATCATCTTTTAATACAATGGCCTCCAAGCAACAAAGAAGTTAGTCAGGCAAACCCAAAGCATCCATATTAAATTTCCCCAGGAGTTCAACCTATAAAACATTTTTACTTCCACCTTTACATTTCCAACCACTATTTGGATTTTAATGCAAACAGTGTATGGCCTTTCGGTACCTTCAAGGGATTTCTTAGATAACATTTTCAATTCCTCCATCAAAAAAAATTTTTAAATCTACAATAAACCTGTAATGACTTATAAGAGAATGCATAGCATTCATAAACCCAAACAAGACATTACTTCTTTATCCAATGAGCCCTCTTACTAGGAAATAAAGGTAAAGGAGAAAATGAAGGGAGTCTAATAAATTCATTAGCAGGTGTGAAGCATTTTTTCCCTTTCTGATTATTTTCATCCAAGTGAACTTTCCCACTATTACAACTTAATATATCTATTACTTCTTCATCAAGTTTTTAGGACATTTTTTAACAACAAAGATATCTGAAAGATGCAGAATATGAAAGAACTAAAGAGAAAAAACAATGGTTTATTCATGCATTCAACAAAATTTTTTTTAATATCTCTAATGTACAAGTCTATTGATCTAGTGTACCATACGCTAAGATAAATTCAACAGTTTCTGCAGAACCCAGTCTGCTTGGGGAGATAAATACATGAAGAAAATAATAAAAGACAGACTCTGGAAACTGCCACTGAATAAAAAAAAAGAAAAAATTGTGGATGTTTGTAATTTGGAAACATGAATGCCCTAAATGGATAATGCTATGAATATGCATGTTATAGTAATAAATTAATGAAAATATTTAAGTGCTCATAATGTTTGGGGCAGGGTTTCAGAAAATATGTGTGCATCAAAATTTCTTATACATATTCATTCTTCAACAAAGTCAAAACTGAATATTCTTGTATAGATTTACTCTAGCATTTTCATGAAAAAAAATCTTGCTCTCTTTTAACGTTAAATATTTATTTAACTTTTTTCCTCTGTTTCTCTTTATCAACCAATTTTCTTTCTAAGGAACAGGATGTCAACCAGAAATAAATGGATGAAAGGGATTCATAGATTGAAAATAGGGGTTCAGAGAACCCATGAAAAAGATTAAGTGCTTAACATCCTATCTTTACCTCATTAAGATTTGTATTCTTTGCCATTCTATTTCTTCTTTGTATATATTTAAATTATAGTCAGATAATCCATAAACTTTAAAAGACTGACAAATTGTTTCATAAAAAATATCTTTTTAAAAAGAATACCAAAGTACCCCAATAGAAAACATAACAATGCAAAAATCTGATTTTAAATAATGTATAATTCTCTCCACTTATTTGTTTTCATTCATTATATTAAAAACATTTTGTGTATGCAAATTAACTTAAGTACATTGGAAATCATCTATACAACTATAAAAAATGCTATAATTCAGAATGAAGCAAAACTATATTGGATTTTATCCAAGGAGTTTTAATTCTTGTAATATTTTATTCCAGAGCAATTTAACTATAAAACAATCCAATGAAAAAGACCCAGACCCCAAATATAAGGTTCTAAAGAGGCTCCTTTTTTATTTAGGAGTTTCAAGAGACTCTCTAAGGTAAGAGTGTTGACTTTTTAGGTGGCTCAAAGGGAAATGTTTTATATCTATTTTTTTTTTGCCTCCTAATCTCTCTACTAGAGTCTGTCCTTTTAAATTTTTAAGCTGCTCATCTTGAATGACTTTGTCACTGAGCAAGATTATATTCACTATAAGCTGGAAAGAGGCTAATAGTTATGTGGTAGCTTTTTCACTGAAAGTAAATTACTTTAATCTTCATGAAATTTCTGAAGGACCCAGAGAAAGGAGGTAAGTGAATCTTCAAGACTCAAATTAATAAGATATCATAAAGTGAATCTTTATTAGAATAGATTGCTCATTAATATAAATCTCATTGAATCTGAAATGATTCAAACTTCAGAAGCATTTCCAATTTAACTTTGGGATTCAGAAATACAAATGATATTCCTGAGAAAGTTATGAGTTTAATGGGCACTTGTCTATGCTGTAAGGTATAAGAATTTGTGTTAGAATGATTGAAAGTATAATTCCCAAAAAATATTTTAAATGTCATTAATGTTCCATATAGTTACAGAGGCTGGAATGAACTTTATGAAATCTATTGGAGATATTTGTTTCCTCAGCAGAAACGAGATGGGACCAAATCTCTGAAATAAAATATTTTAATATAATGGATAGAGTGCTTTGAATTTGAATTAACATAAATATTTTTCAGTTATCCTCCTTAATTTCTTGCATTCTACCGTTTCAGTAGTGTCCTGGGCTATTTCTTATATGATAGTTACTAATTTTTCATTTATTTCATGAGTCAAATGCAAAAATATTTTTATAATAAAAAACTGAGTCAATGTGGAGTGGTTAATGACGTCTTTTAACTCCTACTTAAAAAACCTTCCATTTTTGATGATGGGAAACTTCAAAAGAATGATTATTCAAAATATTCTCAACTACTGAAAAAATAGGTACATAATTTTTAGACATTAACAATATGTTGGTTTTATTTTATTGGACTATAGTATTTAACAGGGAAGATTTCTACCTAACATAGTAGTTGCTTAATGAAGAATAAGAAAAATATCAGAAATAGATGAGTAAAAAATATGCAAAACATTTTAAAATTATATTGAAAAACTAAACAGCAAAACTAAAAATAGGCCAAGTGTCAACAAAAATAAATGAAGCATGTTTGATATTCCTTGTTAAATGTTTATGTATATTTATTAAAATAAACTCTAAGACAGAACCAGAAGGTTTCTTACACAAAGTTCTTTCTTGTTCTTTATATGACAAAATATTAATATTTATTGATATCAATTTCAAATAAAATCAATATTTAAGTAAAAATTAAATTGGTTGATTTCATTAAAGAAAAGATGAAATGCCAGATGTCTTCATAACTTCAAAAATATTACTGATTTTCATTCATTTTTATTACTTTAAAATGTATACCTGAATCTTTCATATCATTAATATATTCTGACTTCCATTAAATGATTTATTATAATTCATTTAAATTCTACAAATATTGCATATATGCTTAACTGCCATGTACCTGATGCTGCACTAGCTGTGCTGAGTTCTTGAAATTCAGTAATGAAAAATAACCTAATCCTTGATGCCAAGCAACTTACTATTAGACAGTAATGCACTATTGGCTTTGTATGTGTGTGTGTGTGTGTGTGTGTGTGTGTGTGTGTGTGTTGTGTGTGTGTGTGTGTTACTAGGGGAGCTAAATTCAAAGAAACATGGAAATACTTGCATGAACTGTTGCGGAATAGTGAGTAGAGAAAAATATTATGTTGTATCATTAAAATGAAAACAATTGTTTTGTAATATTATGAAGTATGAACCAGAAAATAATTTAAACATCAATGCAAAACAAAAACTTTTGTTAAGGATTAAATTTTGAGTAGGAGTTTGAAAAAAAAAGGTGAGGGGGAAGTTTGGTAAAATACAAAACATTTAGTTTATTCTGAGATAATTTCAGATAGGAAATAGGAAGGAGGAAAATGAGAATATTGCTCTACTATCTTATAGCTATACCTAAAATCCCAATCCTAATTAATTAAAATTTCTAAAAAAATCCTTAAATCTAACTGTCTTCAAGGACAGATGCTTCTGCCTAAGCCAGGTCAGGCCTAACTTCTCTACCCTGTGTACCTAAAATTATATTCATTGTCTAACTATATATGACACAATAAATATTAATCACGAACCACCTCCTTAAATCCAGTTTCCTAATCCCAACTCTCAAAAATCCAATTGTCAGTCTGACAGAGGCAAAGAGAGACAGGCCTCCTGCTCTCTAGAAATACACAGAAAAAGAGTTTTCTCTCTTAACTGTCTCTCTTTATATACTTTTCCTGTCTCCTGAGTAACATAATCTTGAACTCCTAGTTAACTCTTACTTAGAAATTTTTTTTTCCATTCCTGCCTCTTAAAGAGACAGAGGAAGAGATAAAGCAACTCCCTTTAACACTTTGAAGACCACAAGAACTCCAAATAATATAAAGAAAATCCATGATTCCAAAGGACAGATGCTAAAGCATACCCTTCATCATTTTTAGAGAAACAATAAACTCAAGATTTAGAGTGATATACACATGCACAAATTCATTTTTATTAAATCTCTCTCTTTGTCTCTCACTCATTCTATGTAGAAGTATAACTATATATATATATATATATGTATATATATATATATATATATATATATATTTGTTGTTAAAGGGATTTTCTTAATCTCTCCCTCTGTCTCCTTAAGAGGCAAGAGAGCAAGATTTCTAAGTAGAGCAGAATTGACAGGTGTCAATGAGCCAGAGCTGAATATTCCATTACCAGGGAAACCAGGAGAGAGATAAGGAATTAACACTCACAATTGGGCTTTTGCCTCTGCATCTCAAGAGACTGGAGGTCTTTCTCTGAATCAAGGGCCTACTGGCAGTTGGCTACCAATAGTTGGGTGATAGAAACTGATTGAAGGAATTTTTGGTGGTGGCTGTCGATTATTTAGGAAGATAAGTAGTTAGTGCATCAATTTTATATATTATAGATTATAGCAGGCCTGGTCTTTACCAGGCAAAAAGAACCTTTCCTCAGAAGACAGATTGTAGGTTATTAGAAAATTTAGATAGTATTAGGAATGTGAGTATAATCATAGGGTATGAGAATAATAATATCCCTTTCCTCTTTTTCTATTTTCTATCAGGACTTCTCAAATTAAATTAAGTGTTGTATTCAACTGCTTTCTTCACTTTTGCCAAATTCCTACTTTTAACCCTTTATATATATGTATATGTGTATATATATATATGATATTATAGTATATAAGATATCTCTAATGGAAGATTTTGGGGGTGAGGGAAGAATAAAATTACAATTTTATTAAGCAAAATGAGAAAAGATATTGATTTTTAAGGTGTAAGAAAATATATTTCAAAGAGAAAAAGAGTAGAAACAGGAAAAATATTTAGAAAATTATTGTTATAAACTCTATGAGATATAATATGGATTAAAAAAGAGAATTGTGGCAATATAACAAGATACTAAGGCACATATGCATGTGATATTTTAAAGATAGAATTAATAGAATATACCCATCAATTAGAACTTGGGAATGGAGGAAAGAACCAAAGTTAACTCAGATATATAGACATTAATGACAAGTATGTTTATGTTCCCTCCCCCAAGAAAGAAAATGGGGGAAATGATAAGGTATACAGGAATTTTATGAATTTAATTTTGGACATTGTGAACTTGACAGTCATGTCAGTCATCCATTTTATCATTTCTGCTTTTGTAATAAAGGTAATAGGTATATTTTCCTTTTATCCATATCTCATCTTGTGATGTGTTAGATTGGATATGTTTCAATTGAAATCAATATTATGTTTATCCTTTCTTCAAAATTGTTATTGATTTTTATCCTTTTCTAATGAGGCACTTGTCTAAATATACACATAAATATAATTTTGAAATGACACTCACATAGACAACCAGTTGTTTCCTATATATTGTTATATTTATTTTTTCTCTGTGATTTTTTCTATGTTTATAACCCATACAGACTATCTTGAAATATGTTTCATAATCAGGTATGAGATTTCTATGTAATTCTTTCCTTTTTATCTGCAATATATATGTCCAGTGACAATAGTGGAATATCTAGAAGTTAGGAATAATAACATATTTTTCAGATTTTCTATGAGCACTGACAGTAATAATTGATTTTCTAAATATCAAATCATTTTCCAGTAATTAGTTAAATTGTAGTGGGTAATTAAGTCATATTGATATGGTACTCTTCAAATAATAAAAACATTAAACTATTTATATTCTTATATGTTATTTTTGGAAGAAGAACATAAAGATGAAGCAGAATTTTTATATTATTTTAGTGTAACAAAAAGAATAAGAAACATTAGGATAAATGGGTGCAAAAGCCAAGGAATAAAAGGTAAGCATGTCTTTTGTATATTTTATATCTTAAATCAGCCAGGATTTGCCTTCATGCTTTGTATCGTCACATATTGACAGAATAAATATATTTTTAAAAATACAATGTGCTAACAAATGACAAAAATCTGTTATTTTCCCTTTTACTACTTTCCCTGGAAGGAGGAGATAATGGTCTTCAAAATGTCCAATTTTTTAATAGCTAATAATGACTTAGAGTGTTTGCCATGCATCAGGAATTCTGCTAAGCACTTAATAATTACAATCTTATTTGATCCTCCAAACAAACTTATGAGGTATGTGCTATTGTTGTCCCCAGTTTACAAACAAAGAAAATTAAGCACAGTAGCATATACAGTATTACAAAGCTAGCAATTGTCTGAGTCTGAATTTAAACCCAGGTCTTCCTATATTCAGGCCAAGCACTCTCTCTACTGCACCACTAAAAGATAATCTTAATAGAGAAAAGTAAAAGAGTGGAAGAGAAAAGCAATGACTTCCAACAATTGAGGGTGTAAAATAGAAACAAATTAATAGAAAGTTGTCTCTTATATGAGTTCAATTATAGGATAATCAGAACATAAGTGATCTGTCATTTGCTTCCAAACATATGTGATGCTAATAAAAATGAAAGCAAAGCACACTGGCTATCAAAATTTAACAAAAATAAAATAAAGTAAAATCACGAACAATATCTAATTAGAGTTAATTTCAGTGTATGACATCTTTGTACTAAAGATCAGTTAAACAGAAAACATGATCACAGCTGTAAGGGAGCAAAAAGGTAATTGTGTTTATCCCCCTCATTTTTTTTTCATATGAAGAAATTGAAGCCCAAAAAGACTATGTAAATTGGTCAGAGCCATATAATATTTGTCTCAATCACTGTTTGATTTAGAGACATATTAATTCCAGTTGCCATCATGTGAATAAAACAGACATTATTTTATTTTTCTTCTCTCTATTCCTGATAGAAAAAGGGAGAAAAGTCCCAACAAAGTTAGTATGGAGGTCAAAGTCTCTACTCTATCACAAACTGGTTAATTCTTCAACAGCTGCTCAGTACTGATTTGGGTAGTTCAGCATATCTATGCTTAAGGGATGTGTTCTGCTCCTTTGCACTACCAATCAAAGTTTTCAGCTGCTGACTGAGGGTCAAAACTATTAATTCATCTCATTTGATAAGGGGGTAGGGAAGGGACCTCATTATTTTAAAAATATTTTTCATTTTGCTTTCCACTGTTAATCCTCTTTAGAGATCTATCACATTAGATTATTGTTGAGAATAAAAATATAATTCATAGAACTTCATCTTCTCAATGCTTTCTGAGGTTCAGTCACTTCATGCTTGATGTCATGAATAAAAAGACCAGGGAGGTACCTCCTTTTCAAACAAGGCTGCTGGAGAGACAGAACATGGTAAAGTTTCCTTTTGAATCATTAAGTGAGGAGAAAATTCATTACATTGCTTCATCTAAAAGAATTTACTTTAAAATGACACTTAGCACAATTAGAGTACAAATAATAAAAAAAAAAACCCTTCCAAAAGTCTTAAAGGAAAAAGATGTTCAATTTTGGGATACTTTACAGAATAATGTTGTTTAAGTGCCTAGAAAATAAACATCTTACAAGTGAAGCAAAAAATATGCTGGGAAATGTTTTAATTTCACCCTTGTTTGAACAGGCTTAACATCATACCCATAAGATGAATGATAATGGCAATGGTTAGAAGCTTAAAACAGTAAAGTGAAAATTCTTGAAATAATTTGGACAGTTCTCTCAATTCTTCCTATCATATTGTTGATGTTTTGTGCTTCACATACCTTGTGTTTACAAAAAAAAGGCATATAACCAAATAGCTCTTCCTTCAGATAAGAACATTACCTTTATGTAAGTAAGAATGTCTGGAACTCTAAAATATCTCAGTTGTCCAAATGAATTTTCACTATGATTAACTAATTCTCATTTTTATCAAAGGGGGACACTGTGAATCTCTCCATCTTTGCTTAGATGTCAGATAAGGATGATGAGTTAAGGGCAAAGTATGAGACAGATATTTAGATCAGAGTTACCAAATATGGTCCATGGCAAATAGATGGTGTTATTTTCCATTGATGTACAAACCAAATTAAAAGGTAATCAGGGAATAGATAATAAAAAACTAACTACAAAAGTATTACTATACATAATTCTATATTGATATGTATACTCATTTATTGTTTAATGTAAATCCCTCCTCTCTTTCCATTTGAATTTAAGGACACTGCTACTGGTTGATTACAGAATGAGTGTGGTGATGAACTTCTAGAGATTTAGGCAAAGGAAAGTGCAAAGGTTATAGCTTGCTCCTACCACGGGTTAACAGATAAACTGGAGTGAGTGGACCATCTAATGAGCCACAAGTATTGAGGCATCAAAAGATGTAACTGGAATTAGGATGAAGCAATTTAGTAAGTAGAAAACAATTTGATTAGTAAGCGAGAAAGCAAAATGAGTAGAAAGCAGCTTATTCTTCATTTTTTATTTTCATTTCTAAAAAGGAAAGGAATATTTTGATAATAGTTAAAAATCTCCCGGGGTCAAAGTTCTGCAATTAAAATACAGACCTTTGCAAAATTACTTGTGAACCTTAGGGATATGTTTGAGGGGCATTTTCATGTTAAGCATACTATGTGTAAAAATGGTAAGTAGAGACATGAAGCCATTGGTTAGAGGAGCTCCAGGATTGGGGATGAGTATAGCACATCATAGGTCTAGAAGTAACATTCAATAGAATTCTTTCTTCTTGATTGATGCTATTTAAAAATTAATTTCACAAAGCTTGATCAAGATTAAGTGCTTATCTGATATTGATGCTTAAGAACAAAAATAAAATGTTAACCCTTTGCAAAAAAAACAAAAAAAAAACAAAAAAAACAACTGTCCCTCTTCAGTCTCTGTTTGTCTGTGTGATTTGGGGTATCACTTTCCTTCCTGATACTTCAGTTTGTCTGTGAAGTGAGATCAGATTATGTGATCTCTAACACCCCTTGCCAGTTTATTGTTTTATGATTTTATGTTCTATGTGTAGTCCCCAACCTGAAGACCAGGAAGGCTCTTAGGAAAAACTTGAAGATTTCAGGAATTAAATGCATATTCTCCCAAGAAATGTAGTTTGCTATCTCAGAAAAGTTAATGCATTATATTTTGGATTGAATAGAAGGACATTTTAGGTTTCATCACACATACACACACTCTCATATACTCATATGAACACACCCTTACCTCTTGTATAAGTGGGCTGAATCCAGAGTCAGAACAATGATGAATGACAGAGGAGGACAGAGACTGTTAGTGACTGGGAACAACAAAATCCCCATATTATCCAATACAGAAAAATAGAGGGTAACAATTCTGAGTGGAAGAAAAATCTGAGCAATGGTGAAATTCCCTCAGTAATCACTTAGGTTGTAAAACCAAGATGTTGAGGGGCATATTTTTTATTCTCCCTTTTTCCTATTACTCAGACCTTTAAACCTAGAATCCTCCACTCTTTCTTCTAATATTACATTGTTGCAGAAATGTTTATATATATTTGCATTTGTTTTGTTTTGTTTTAAATAACATTTATTCATTTAAATGAAGAATTCATTTTTCTGTATCATGTTGAATGTGACAATAAATGAAATCCAAGATATATCGAAGCTCTAAAGATATTTTTTTGTTGTTTCACAGAATATATGAGCTAGAGCAACACATCCTGGTTCAATGGTCAGAGACCCCTTTGGGGCATATGCGCCTGCTACTGATTATATTTTAACTCCTTATAAGAGGAAGATAATTTTATTGTAGGTATTGAACTTAAAATGGATATAGAGGACATTCCCATCCCCTGCATCTAGAACAGCATAATCATCCATTACCCTTATAAGTATAGGTGGTGCTCATTTGAGGAGCATATAGCAAGTCTCTGGATCTAGGTCTCTGGATCTCTGAGCAAGAGAAGGGCTGGAAAAAGAAGGGAGAAGTGGTCATTGTGTGAGTGAAAAGGTACCCTCACTGAGCCTGCTCCAATAAGCTACATTTCATGAGCTCTCAGTTCTTCCCTTTATAGTTGGGAAAAATGATGAATTTTATACATATAGTTTCTCTCTTTGGCTATATATCGAGGGGTTACATATGAATGCATCTTATATGTCATGGTGTGAAAAATCAATTGTTCCTCTGCTATTTATACTTTTTTAAATGTCTAGCAACAGAATTAATGATGAAGATTTTTTTTTTTAAATCCTCTTCCCTAATTTATATACCTTGGAAAATCTGTCACTTGTGTTGCAACACAGGGAGTCCTTTATAGTAGTAAGTGGGTTATTCCTATCATTCTCCTCTTTATACAATTTCCAAGGAAGACTGAAATTGAGATGGGATATGAACACAGATCCCCTGACCTCAGGACCAGCTCTTCCAGTTTAATAGATAGATGAATGGATAAATGAGAGAAAGAGAGACAGAGAGAGAACTTGTCAAGGATATAATGTTCCTGCACCAAAAAAAAACTATTAGCATTAATAATATTAATTGACATATATGATAATTTAAGTTTTACAATACACTTTATTCCCCAAAAAAATATAAGGTATGTGGTGACTATACAATTTTCCACATTTAACAGATAGAAACTGAATGAAGTTTTGCAGAGGCTAAATGATCTTCCTCCCCTCATACAGACAATGCCAGGATCAATATTTTAATACAGACCTCCTGACTCTAAGTTCAATGCTTTTTTCCACTATATGCATATGTATGTATATATAGTTAGATATATGTTTAAGAAAACTTATATGAACTCTAAAGTATTATACTTATATAAAGTGTTGTTAAAATTATTAAGTACATGAGGATAAATATAGAGATAGAATAGAGTCAACCACCTGGTCCTTAAAGTAAAAGAAAACATCCTATATTGGAGAATCCTATATTGAAGTGCATATCACTGGCATTGATAACTGAAAAGTAATATTGAGGCTATTTGAGAAATTCACTATAAAGTGTGTTCAGATTCTGAAAGCACAGTATTAACACTAGATCCTTTTGCCTTCCAACATGTGGTTAACTCTTTATATGGAAAATTTTAGATTTAGCAAATCTCAAAAGCTTCTTGGCCATTAGATTTTCTTCTCCGAAATTAGATTATCTACTGACTTTACAACCTGTGATATCATAATAAACTTAAAATACTGTGAGTGCCTTTTGAAATCTATACTGTTTCAAACTCATTTTTTCTTAAATTGGGAATTGAAGTACTTCAACATTAGCCCAGAAGACCTCCCAATGGTAGAGCACAATTCTGCTATTATAGATTTCATTAACCCAGCATGTAATTAAGAAAAGAAAAATTGGATGATATTACCTAGAATCGACTCACTGACAATTAAGGTATGATTTAATATCATTTTTAATCAACATTAATTCTTGTGGTGGACATTACCCAAAATGTCAGAGTAAAAAGAAAGGAACAAGGATATTGTATTAGGGACTTTAGTAATAAAATTCATTTGCTGACCTTCAAAAGGTTACTTATCTGAAATAATGCTATAATCCTACAGATTTTATGTGATTTCTATGGATATTTTCTCAAAAATCTGAATTAATATACATACTATATATATACACAAATATATACATATATATGTTTATATATGGTATGTGAACATGAATATATATTTTCATATGCACATATATATATACATACATACACACATATACACAAATATATATACAGAATGCTCAGTCTTAAAATATAAATCCCAAGGAATAACTTTGAAATTTCACTTGGATTTTATAAAAGAAAATGTGAAGTAAGAATCTGGATGTGTTATTGATCCGGAAAAAAAAAATTTCCTATCATATTTCATGAAATTTGGTAGAAGTTCTCAGTATATAATCCAAGTGAAGCTATCTTCTTTTTTCTAACTTTATGTTAAAACAGTGGTAATAAATGACTGATAGATGCTACTTCTCATAGAAGTACAGCTTATAGAGCTGGATCTATTTGTAAATATTATATAATAAAACTTTGTTACAATAAAAATATGTTAGTAAAGATTTATCAAGCACCTACTATTTGTCAGGGACTATGATAAATTCTAGGAATAAAAATGGGAAAAAACTTTATCCTCAAGGAGCTGTTAATTCAATTAAAGAAGGTATTTTCTTTAAAGGAAGCTAAAGGGGGAAAATATATTTGGAACCTTGGTGAAGTGCAAAGGAATGCAGCTAGGTGGGAAACAGATAATTGGACTTAGCACTTTCCTTAAAATAAGGTCCTAGAAGGAATTCTCTGTTTTTTTCTTTCCAATAAGAAGATCCCCTTTGGCATAATATAATGAGGTAATATGAATATCTGGGCTTATGTCATCTTCAGGGATGAATAAGTTCCTGGAAACATGTTTAAAAGTTTTTGAATTGGAAGAAATGAAAAAATATATATACACATATCTTCATATTTACATATATTTAAATAGATTTATATATCTAAATACATTTTAATCTCTAAATCACTAAATTATACCTTAAATCTTTATCAAGTAATTTGTTATAATGAAATGTCTTCTATTAAATGATACCTCCTCAAATTTGTATAATTTTAAACAATTTTTGATATAGGGTTGAAATCAAGATCGCGGCATAGAGGCAGTGAAAGTTCAGACCTTTGAAAACCCTTCTTTACTGATTACAAACTAAATGCTCCTAGGGAATTAAAAATAAAACCTAACAATAAGACAGAGCCAAGGAAGACTCCTGCTGGACTCAACCTAAAAGGTACACCTTCAAAGGTTGAAATTCGAGAACTCTCTGGTTTAAGGGGAAGGAAGAAGGAAGGTCTAGGGACTCCTACCCACCTAGAACGCTAAGCCTCCAATGGCAGTTGCAACCCCTGAGCGGGCAAAGGTGCTGGTCTGGAGGGAGTACCTTGTGGGAAAAGCTGTACCAGGTTCAGAGCATCCAACACAGGTAGTGGGGAACCAGTTAGAGAAGAAATGCAGAGTGCAGAGTGGGCAGCCCAGTGGCAGAAGTGGAGCCACTCCATATTGCCCTCCTCTTCCAAAGGTTTTGACCATAGGGTACATCCAGTAACTCAACATAACTTAATCACATCAAAGCCTCCAAAGGGCAGGGAAACTCAAACTCCAAACCCTTCCCCCACAGGCTGTGCATTGAGATTTACAGAAAAAGCTCCAAGGGTGAAGGTGGAAAGAAAAACCCCAAACCACAAAAAAAGAGAAGAGCAACAGCTCAGGCAATTGCAGGGTGAAAAGAAGGGGTAAATATGAGCAAACAACAGAAAACAAAAAAATTACAATAGACAACTTCATTTGATACAGGCAATAAACAAAAAGCAAACAGAACAGAAGGATGAGGAAACACCAATTCAAAAAAAAAAAAAAAGAGAGAGAGAGAGAGAAACCCCAGGTATTTGGATACAGGCTCTGGAAGAACTCAAAATACAATTCAAAACACAAATTAAGAAGCTGAAGACAACTGGGAAAAGAACTTAAAAACTAAGATAAGTCATCTGGAAACAGAGGCACTTGAACTACAACAAGAAAATAGTGTCTTGAAAGCCAAAATCAACCAGCTTGAAAATGAGGCAAAGGAGATTAAAGATGAGGCAAAGGAGATGAAAGATGAGAAAAAGAAGATGAAAGATAAGGCAAAGAAGATGAAAGATGACCTCCAAAGAAAATCAGACCAGAAGGAGGATGACCAAAAAGCCAGGGATCAAACCTAGTCTTTAAGAACCAGGATACAACTAGAAACAAGTGACTTCACAAGGCAGCAGCAGGACACTATAAAACAAAACCAAAAGAATGAAAAAATTGAGGAAAATATGAAGCACCTCATTCACAAAACAGAAGATTTAGAAAATCATTCCAGGAGAGACAACTTAAGAATCATTGGTCTATTGGAAGACAATGACAAAAGAAAAATCCAGGATATGATACTACAGGAAATTATCCAAGAAAACTGTCCCAATATTCTAGAACAAGAGGGAAATGTGGAGATTGAAAAAATCCATAGATCACCTCCTTTACTTAATCCACAACTCATAACACCCAGTAATGTTATAGCCAAATTCAAAAACTCTCAGACCAAGGAAAAATATTAAAAGCTGCTAAGAAGTAATTCGGATACCATGGATCCACAGTGAGGATAAGACAGGATCTGGCTGCATCTGCACTGCAGGACTGAAAGTCATGAAATATGATATTTTGGAAAGCAAGGGAACTAGGTTGACAACCAAGAATCAATTACCCAGCAAAAGTGACTATATTCTTATAGGGAAAATATGGTCATTTAACAAAATAGAATAATTCCATGCATTTGAAAGAAAAGGCCAGACCTGAAGAAAAATGTTTGTGGCCAAGCACAGAACTCAAGAGAATCAACAAAAGGTAAATAAGAAAGAGGGGGAAAAAACAAAAAAATAAAATAAAAAAATCAAGAACCCAAGAAGTTAAAATGATATGTATCCCTATAAGAAAATAGTTCATTGGTAACACTTTAAAATTGTTATTATCACGTGGGCAGCTAGAATAATTAGAAGTAGAGGGAACAGTGACAAACAGTATAGAATGAAACGCCAAGTCATAGAAATGTATATAGATATATGTATGCATAAATATATATGTATAGAAATACATATATGTAGAGAGAGCTAAAAGCTAATAAATGAAATGGGAAAAGAAACAAAGGGGATGAAATTATATGTCACAAAGAAGCTCATGGCAGGAGGGGGGAGAATATTAATACACTGGAAGGGTAAAGAGGTTAGAGACAGGGAATACTCAACTCTTATGTGCATTGAAATTAACTCAAAGAGGGAAGAACAATCAAATATATTGGGGAGGAGAAATGATTTGCATCCTATAGGGAAGCAGAAGGGTAAGAAACAGACTGGTGGGGAGGGAAAGAGTACAAAGGAGGGAGAGGGTGGGGCTGATAGTTTAAAAAGACTATAAAGAAAATAAGTGGGGGGAAGAAAGGAGGGGGTAGAAAGGGAAATAAGATAAGGATGGGGATTAGGGGGACTAATCAAAAACAAAACACTGGTGTTAAAGGAAATAGTGAAAGAAGAAAAGGCAGGACTAGGAGTAGAAACCAAAATGCTGGGAAATACACAGGTGGTAATCATAACTGAATGTTAATGGAATGAAATCATAAATAAAATTCAAGCAAAGAGCAGAGTGGATTAGAAACCAAAATCCTACCATATGCTGTCTACAAGAAACACTCATGAGAAAGATTGACACACATAGGGTGAAAATAAGAGGATGGAATCAAATCTATTGGGTATCAACTGATAATAAGAAGGCAGAAGTCTCAATCATGATATCTGACAAAGCCAAAGTAAAAATAGAACCAGTTAAAAGGGATAGGGAAAGTAATTATATTCTGATGAAAGCAGTATAGACAATGATGAAATACCAGTACTCAACATGTATGCACCAAATGGCATAGCATCCAAATTTCTAAAGGAGAAACTAGTGTAGCTCAAGGATGAAATTGATAGAAAAACTATACTAGTTGGAGGCCTGAACATTCCTCTAACCGAACTAGATAAATCAAACCTAAAAATAAATAAGAAAGAGGTAAGAGAAATGAATGAAATCTTAGAAAAATTAGAGTTAGTAGATATGTGGAGAAAATAAATAGGGACAAAAAGGAATAAACCTTCTTTTCTACAGTGCAGGGTACATTCACAAAGACTGACCATGTATTAGGGTATAAAAACATCTCAAACAAGTTCAAAAGAGCAGAAATGATAAATGCAACATTCTCAGATCACAATGCAATGAAAATAATAATTAGTAAGGGTACATGGAGAGGCAAATTAAAAATTAATTGGAAATTAACAGGAATGATTCACCAAAATCTGTTAAAAAACAAATCATAGAAACAATTAATAACATAATTGAAGAAAATGATAATGATGAAATATCATTTCAAAATCTATGGGAGGCAGCCAAAGCAGTACTGAGGGGGAAAATGATATCCTTGAGTTCATATATTAATAAATTAGAGAGGGCAGAGGTCAATGAATTTGGATGCAAATTAAAAAACTACAGAGTGAACAAATTAAAAATCCTCAGATGAAGACTAAATAGAGATCCTAAAAATCAAAGGATAAATTAATAAAAAATTGGATGTCAAAGAACTATTGATTTAATAAATAAGACTAGAAGCTAGTACTTTGAAAAAACAAATTAAATAGACAAAGTATGGGTCCATCTAATTAAAAAAAAGGAAAGAAGAAAAACAATTGACAGTATCCAAGATGAAAAGGGAGACCTCACCTCTAAGTAAGTGGAAATTAAGGCAATAATTAAAAACTATTATGTTCAATTATATGGCAACAAATATGGCAATCTAGGTGATATGGATGAATATTTACAAAATATAATTTGCCTAGACTAACAGAGGAAGAAATAGATTACCTAAACAACCACATATCAGAAAACAAATTTGACCAAGCCTAATACTAGATCAATAGATTTTGTAAACATGTAGCAGCTATGCCTCTAAGACGTGGTGGTGCTTATGAAGCTACTGGGTCCAGCTGGACTGAATAATAAGCAACTGGGCACTGAGAAGGTCCCAAATCTGAGTTAAAACACCTGAAGCTACCCCTCTTTCTTCGTGTACATACAAAGTAAATGGCTTGTTGTAATCTGGGATGCCTAGAGCAGGGACATACAGTATAAACTGTTTAGATCTGATAGAGCTGACAAGTATTCTGGCTCTAATTTGAGGGGTTCTGGCACTGAATCCCTTGTTAGTGGTATAAGGTGTTTAGTAATTTCCCCATAGCAAAGATCCATTGTCTACAAAACCCTTTTGCTCCTAAAATTTCTCTCAACTGTTTCTTAGTGGTAGAAGAGCTTAAATTTTGAATATTATCAGTTCATTTGGGAAAAATATAATGAGCACCTGCAGTCAGGATGAACCCCAAATATTCTACTTTAGGGACACACCACTGAACCTTTTCCTTCTTGATTTTATGTCCTATTTTGTTCGATTCCAAAAGAAGGTGTTTAATATCTTCCTTATATGCTTCTGCATCTGTTGAAGCCAAGAGTAGATCATCTACATATTTGATAAATTTACTATTTTTAAATGTTATATTATCTGTCTTGGCTCAAAATTTGTGCAAATAAACTCGGGCTTTCCACATAACCCTGTGGCAGACAAATACTTATATATTGTGAGCCATTCCAGGTAAAAGCAAAGATATGCCTGGAGTTCTCATGTATGGGAATGGAAAAGAAAGCTGAACACAAGTCTACTACTGTAAAGTATGTAGCTGTGCTAGAATAGAGGAAATAATAGTATATATGTTGGAAACTACAGAGTGTCTCTTTATTACATGATTGTTCACAGCCCTCAGATCCTGTATGAATCTATAGAGGTGCTTGGCATTGGGCCCCCTTTTTGTTTTATTTTTTTAATGGGCAGGCTAAGCATGTTGCATTCACATTTACAAGGGATTTTTATTCCCTGGTCAATTAATGAGCTTAATACTTGGGTAATACCCTCAACTACCTCTTTGGAGAGGGAATACTGAGGAATGGAATGAGGTGGGCTAGATTTAATTTTTATCTGCACAGGAACAGCTGACTTAAGTAGGCCTACATCTGAAGAAGATGTGGCCCTAAGACACTCTGGTATATATGCAGGTATTACAAAAGTGGGATGCTCTTTCCCCTACTGACTCTCTGAGAGAATTACAGGAAGTAAATTTAAAGATTCCTCAGGTACTTCCAATGATAAGGAACCATATTGGGAGCAAGTTATTGTGGCTCTGAGTTTGCATAGAAGGACCCTCCCAGCAAATTTAAAGGGGAGTCAGGCATCAAAAGGAAGGAATGTTGTACCTCTAGGGGTCCTACAGATACCATTCTAGGGAAAAGTTTTTTTAACACTTTGGGGTATTTCTGATACTCCCACTACACTTGGTGAGCCAAAGGAATAGCAATGTAAATCAGTTGTACTCTTTAATACAGACCTTGAAGCTCCAGTGTCTAAAAGACAATCATAATAGGTATTACCCACCTTTAAGTTAACATGGGGTTCATTAGTATTGGGGGGCAGTGGATAGGGACAACAGGTAGTAGGACATCAGGGTCTGGAAAATCAAAGGTTGTATCCTCTGATTCTTGTGCCCTAGCTCCCCCCAACACCTTCATTGTATTTGAGAACTTCCTTGGGCACTCCCATGAAGGGCACCCCACTGAGGGGAATTAGCACCTCAAGTATTTTTTGGAAGAGCACAGTTTTTTATATATTGTTGTTGGACATTGTGTTGGGTATTATTATTTATCTCCTTTGGTGCACTGTCATTATTTTCCAAATTTCTATTTCTATAATTTTGATTGCTAATTTTTTTATTTCTATAGTCATTATAGTTATTTCTATCAGTTCTAAAATTGTGGTTTCTATGATCATTATCATAGTCATTTCTATTGTTATTATTTCTAAAATTGTTATTTTTCCTTTTTTCTGAGAGCCAGCTCCTACAGACCATCATTACATGGCCTCTCTTCCCACAGAAAAGGCATGTTACTGATTTATCTGTGGATTCATGCAAAGGGGCTATGGTCTTTCCCTTATTTTTCAATTGTGCCTTTAATATTTCAATTTTCTCTTTAAGTCTTCAACTGATATATTGTGTTCCTCAGGTATTTTTACATGACTTATAAACATAGGCTGCTATTCTCCTCAATTCTTTGAGGTTCATAGAGTCCCAATTAGGACAGCTAGTTTTAAAGTAGCCTTTAACCACAGAAGAACAATTCTCAATGAATTGTCTATGTATTTGCCTAATGTCCCTTTCTCTGGATAAATCAAGGTCCATGTATATATTTACTATGTGAATAAGTCTGTCTATAAACTGGGAGGGGTTCTCATCAATTTATTGTCAGGTTCTTTCAAATTTTGACCATTTTTTCAGGTCTATCAAAGCAAGTTCTCATGGCTGTCAATAATGCTTATCTGGCCTAGTTTAGTTTTGTGTGATCTAGTTCATCTAGTTCATCATTGTGGTTCCAATGTGGATCTTCAGTTGGCCAATAATGTCCTCTCCTACCTTGCTTCTGATAAGCTAGAGAGATGATATTTTTTTCTCACTTTGTCAGAAATGTTTCTAAGAAATTTTCAACATCCATCCAAGTGGGGTCAAAAGTTCTGAATATGTTCTCCAATCTTTTTATACTTAATATTGGTTCTTCCTCAAATGATGAAAGATCTTCCTTAAATTTATTAAAATCTTCAGGGTTAAAAGGTTTATGGTGTCTTATAGATACCAAGTTCCCATCTTTATCAAAAGTGGGTTCTTCCCTTAAAGAAAATAAACTATATGAATTATTTAATACTCCTGCTTATGTTCCTAGGCTTCTTGCTTCATCTCAATGGGGTAGGTATTGGGCATGAAAAGGAAGGGTTGGGCATGCTGAGGGGGAGGGTTTGTTGTATTCCCATAGTGTAGTGCCAGAAAGATCAGAGGTAGGAATGGTATTGGAATTGAATTGGGCAGGGTGGGAAGGAGGGACAAAGGAAGAAGGGTCAGTATCTGGGGAAAGGATGTAGAAGGGTTAGGGTTGGAGGCATGAGTAGGGTATGAACTTAAGTGTGATCTTAGGATGGATAGAATAGGGTAGGAAGCATGGGCAGTGTGTGAACTTAGAGTGGAGGGGTGGGGTAGGAGGTATGAGCATGTTGTGAAGTTAGGGTGGAGGGGGTGGGGTAGGAGTTATGGGTAGGGGGGAACTGGGGTTGAGCATGTTGGGCAGGGGGTATGGGCAGGGGGAGGGGTGGGTTGATAAGGAGGGTTGTTCTATGGCAGAGGGGCTAGGGAGAGTAGTGGGTTGGCTATGACAGGGGGAAGTTTGAGAACTAGGAGCCAAAATTGTTCAGGGAGCATGGGCAGGGGGAAGGGTGGGTTGGTTAGGAGGGTTAGTGTTTTTCATAAAAGATATAAGCTCCCCCATACTTTTATGTAAAAACTCAAGCCGAGTATTTAGTTCTGCATATTGCTGAATAGTAGAAGGAGTAATCAGTTGGTCTGACTGAGAAATGTTTTTTTTAAGGAGATACAATATTATAGCTACAACAATTAAAATCCCAATGTGTTGATTAGACTTTGCTATAAATTCCATGGAATGAGCCATTTCAGAGACACAAGGAATAATATTTTTACAAGTTTGGTCATGGAGCTGATAAGCCAGTTGTTAAGTAAGTTGTGAACTGGCTGTAACCACATATTTCTGAAGTAAACACATGGGGAGCAGGACAAGGCCAAAATTTTCTCCAGGTTTAATAATTAAACAGTTTCCCCAGTCCTGTCCATTTTGGTTTTTGTTAAAAAAAAAAAAAAGAAAAGAAAAACAGCTGTATTCGATCTAATTTAAGGAGAAATTAAAATGTTTTTTACTCACCTGATCTAGCAGCTGTGTTTGAAGCCAAGTTAACTGTTTAAAAAAAAATGACTTACTTGAGCAAGTAATGAATAGAGAAAGGAAAGAGATTTCACAGAAATTTGGGGGTTCTCGTCACAACCAATGTGGTCAACCAAAACTGTAAGGATGATTTTAGTGTTGTGACTTAAAAATCTAACTTAATTTGGTCACCAGGGAAAATCCCAAATAACAAAATACCCAAGTCATCTAGAAATTATGGTGATTTTAATTAATATAGGGAGAAGGAATTAAGGAGAAGAGAGTGAGGAAAGGGTTAATTTAAACTGCTCTGGCTCAGGATTAGCCAGGCAGTAGTTTAAGGCCTTGGCCAAAGTGGCCTCCCTGAGCCCAAGGGAAAAGGAGTCAGTCTTATCACTCATCACAAGACCATCTCAAGAAAGCAGTCTAAGGGAGATCCTCCAGGCTCAGGTCCTCCTCTGAACTGACCTTTAGCTGCTCATCTAGACCTTCTTTTAAAGGACTTTTCTCTTGTATCACCTCCCTTAAATTTTCAAGTCTACCAATCACAGCAGACACTTTTCTCCAGGACTGCCCATTCTTTAGTTCTTATCTTCTTTCATTATATTTTCTCCAGGACTGTCCACTCTTTACCATCTCTGTTTAAATTGTATCTTTTGAGTTACTTTACTTTTCTTTGTTAAGTTCACCTTTTGTGAGTTACTTGACCTTTTTGTGATTAATTTAACCTTTATAGTTACTTAACATCTTTTTGTATTAGATCTAAAAGCTCTTAAAGTTCTAGTTTCACTACAAGGTATGAGTTAAGTAACTTCAGTGTTTAATTAGGAGTTTACAATGTTATCTTCCCCTAAAATACTGTCTGAATAGGGTGGAATAGTTTTAAAATTCATATAAGCAAAGAAGGAGTTCTGCCAAATTCCTTTTACAACAAAAATATGGTACTGATTCCAAAGCTAGGCAGGTCAAAAACAGAGAAAGAATACTATAGACTAATATTCTTAATGAATATAGATGCAAAAAACTTAAATAGGGTACTAGGAAAAAGACTCCAGCAAGTGATCACAAGGGTTATTCACTATGACCAGGTAGGATTTATACCAGTAATGTAAGGATGGTTCAATATTAGGAAAAACAACCACATAATTGACCATATTAACAAGGAAACTGACAAAAATCACATAATTATCTCAATGGATGCAGAAAAAGCCTTTGACAAAATAAAACACTCATTCCTATTGAAAAGCCTAAAAGCATAGGAATAAAAGGGCCTTTCCTAAAATAATAAACAATATATATATATACATATATATATATAAAACTATCAGCAAACATCATCTGCAATGGGGATAAACTAGAGGCCTTCACAATATGAGTGAAGCAAGGATGCCCATTTTCACCTCTATTATTTAACACTGTACTAGAAACACTAGCAGTAGCAATTAGAACAGAAAAAGAAATTGAAGGCATTGAAATAGGCAATAAGGAGATCAAGATATCTTTCTTTCTAGATGATATGATGGTCTACTTAAAGAAACCTAGAGAATCAACCAAAAAGCTAATGGAAATAATCAACAACTTTAGCAAAGTTGCAGGATACAAAATAAACTCACACAGGTCACCAGCATTTCTATAAATCTCCAACAGACCTAAGCAGGAAGAATTACAAAGAGAAATTCCCTTTAAAATCACCGTAGACAATATAAAATACTTAGGAATCAATTTGCCGAGAAAAAAAACAGGACTGTATGAAGACAAATACAAAACACTCTCCACACAATTAAAACTAGATCTAAACAATTAGAAAAACATAGACTATGATTACTCATGAGTAAGATGAGGTAACAAAATATTAGTGACAATCCTACCCAAATTAATCTACTTAATCAGTGCCATACCCATTGAACTACCAAAAATTTTTTTTACCAAATTAGAAAAAAAAAACATAACAAAGTTCATTTGGATGAACAAAAGATCAAGAATATCCAGAGAAATCGTGAAAAAAATATGCGAAGGAAGGGGGCCTTGCAGTCCCAGATATCAAACTATACTATAAAGCAGTGGTCATCAAAACAATTTGGTACTGTCTAAGAGACAGAAAAGAGGATCAGTCAAATAGTCTTTGGATAAGTGACCTCAGAAAGACTGTCTATGAAAAACCCAAAGATCACAGCTTTTGGGATCAAAACCCACTTTTTGATAAAAACTGCTGGGAAAATTGGAAGACAGTATGGGAGAGATTAGGTTTGGATCAACAACTCACACGCTACACCAAGATAAACTCAGAATGGGTGAACGACTTGAATATAAAGAAGGAAATTATAGGCAAATTAAGTTGATACAAAATAATATACATGTCAGATCATTGGGAAAGGAAAGACTTTAAAACCAAGGAAGAGCTAGAAAAAAATCACAAAATGTAAAATAAATCATTTTGATTACATCACAATGAAAAGATTTTAAATAAACAAAAACAATGCAACCAAAATTAGAAGGGAAGCAACAAATTGGGAAGCAATCTTCCTTACAAAAACCTCTGACAAAGGTCTAATTACTCAAATTTATAAAGAGCTAAACCAGTTGTACAAAAAATCAATTCATTCTCCAATTGAAAAATGGGCAAGGGAAATAAATAGGCAATTTTCAGTTAAAGAAATCAAAACTATTAATAAGCACATGAAAATGTGTTCTAAATCTCTTATAATCAGAGAGATACAAATCAAAACAACTCTGAGTTATCATCTTACACCTAGCAGATTGGCTTACATGAGAGTAATTGAAAGTAATGAATGCTGGAGGGGATGTGGCAAAGTCATGACATTAATGAATTGCTGGTGGGGTTGTAAATTAATTCAACCATTCTGTGGGGCAATTTGGAACTATGCCCAAAGGGCACTAAAAGACTGTTTTCCCTTTGACCCAGGTATAGTACTGCTTGTTTTGTACCCCAAAGAGATAATAAGGAAAACGACATGTGCAAGAATATTCTTAGCTGTGCTTGTTCTGGTGGTAAAAATTGGAACATGAGTGGATGCCCTTCTATCGGGGAATGTAAATCTTGAAA
Source organism: Monodelphis domestica (assembly GCF_027887165.1). NCBI lineage: Eukaryota > Metazoa > Chordata > Mammalia > Didelphimorphia > Didelphidae > Monodelphis > Monodelphis domestica. Next base: position 352,901,217 of record NC_077229.1, on the reverse strand, counting down.
TCTCTCAGACTTATGAATGTTAAAAATTTTACTCCACATTGAGGAATCCTCAAATTCCCTACTGAGAAACATTCCCGATTTTGATGTGAGAACTCACCAGGATCAGAAATGGGAGGACCTCTATTCCACCCATACTTAAGAATGCTTTAGGGCAGAAAACTCCTTGCTAAACAAAGAAAGTACTTGGATCCATACTTATGGTGGGGCAAGGAGTTCTTTGAGCCAGGCCTGTTTTTAGAATTGATACAATGAGATGCTAGGTACCTAAAAGGGTCGGGCAAGTTTTCTCTTAATGAGATTAGTTGACTCATCTGTGTTTTCTCTCGTTCAGACTTACTGAGGAGATTTGGTCGACACAGCAACATTTTTTTCTGATTCAGACTTACTGAAGAGATTGGTCGACCTAGTAGGAATTTAGATGGGCAGTCTTTTGGAAAGCTTCTACAGTGATTGGTAGATGTAGGGACTTAGGGGAGGTGACATGGGAGAAAAACCCCTATATAAGAAAAAGCAGAATCTCTTGAGAGAGATTCTTTTGGAGACATCCTTTTGGAGGATCTCTGATGAGAATCGCTTGGGAAAAATCTCTTGAGAGAGGCTCTGGAGAAAGGCCCTTTGGAACAGTCTCTGGCTGGAAAGCTCTCTGGTGAAGTCAGCTCAGATGGAGCTGGCCTGGTGTCACTAGAATCCTTGTTTAGGCAGACCTTGTGGTGAGTGTTAAAAGACTGACTGACTGATTCTCTCTCTTAAGACTCAGGTCTAGGCCATATTGGCTTGAGGCCCTTCATAATTATTCCTTTCCTACTCTTTCTCTCTCTAATTCCTCATTATATTATTAATTAAAAATCTCTATAAAACCCAGTTGACTTGGGTATTTGAATAATTGGGAATATTTCCCTGGCGACCACCTTATATTTGATTTAAAAACCAAGACACTGTAGTGAAACATATTTTCTGCGGTCAAATTTACTCACCCTCCCTTATATCTATCACAATTTATATCTTCCACCATTTTAACTCACTACAGTTTATGGGCTTCACCATTTTAAATCTCATAGGAATGATGGAACAAATTGTGGTATATGTTGGTGATGGAATACTATTGTGCTCAAAGGAATAAAAAGTAAAGGAATTCAATGGGAACTGTAATGATCTACTGGAATTGATGCAGAGCGAAAGGAACAGAATCAAGAAAACATAATACACATAGACTGATGCACTGTGGTACAATTAAATGTAATGGACTTCTCCATTAATGGCAATGCAGTGTTCCTGAACAACCTGGAGGCATCTATTAGAAAGGTCACTATTCACATTCAGAGGAAAAACTATGGGAGCAGAAACACAGAAGAAAAACAATTGCTTGATTAACCCATGGGTTAAGGGGATATAGTTGGGGATGTAGATTCTAAATGAACATCCTCATGCCAACACCAACAACATGGAAATAGGTTCTCATCAAGAACACATGGTAATACCCAGTGAAATTGTGTGTCAGTTATGGGAAGGGTGGGGGCAAGGGAGGGATGGAAATAATATTATTCTTGTATCCAAGGATTAATGTTCTAAATTGACTAAATAAATAAATTAATTTTTTATATAATCCCAGGTCCTATCACTCCAAATCATGTCTATTTTTATTGAATTATATTGCTTCATAATTTGCCTAAAACTGTACATTGAAGAAGAAAATGAAATACATCCTTAAATTAGGGAAAACATTTATCTTTGGAATTGTTTGAGAGTTGTATATTCCAATGGTAGGGAAAGATAATAAGTATGAGATACGGTAGACAGACATAGACTGTAAGAGACAGAGTTTAAAATTCCTTCCCCATATATTATACTACAAAAAGTCAGGAGTACATTTGTAAACACATATACATGTACATATATACAGAAGAGTTGTAAAGTATTACCATTTTTGTAGTACTCAATAATTTAATGCCCATGTATACCTATAATATATATCTAATGACACCTTAGATTTTCCATGATACCTCAAAAAGAAAATTAAGTCTTCATACAATCCATGGAACTTTCGGTGTTAGTGAAGACAAAGAATGTTTTCCACTAGGAAGATGGATTTATGTTTATCCCTTTAAGTTTAAACTTCTATTTTTCAGAAAATAGATATCTCCATCATTTTTTTCTTAAGACTTTTTCATATTTCTGTCATTTAAATGATAATCTTAAAAACTCTTTTGATACTGAGCAGTCAAATTTTCAAACATACAATTTGTTGCAATTTCAGATTTGGTGTTATCTTTGAAAATTCCCAATTTCATTAAATATAACTAGACATTTTTTTCTTAACACTAACTAGAATAAGAAAGAATTATCACAAATATTATAAATAAAACTGAATTAAGGTAAAGTACTAAGACATGTTTTCATAGCAGTACATGATTGCATTTATCTTATTTGTTTCTCATGAAAGCCTTTTGAAGGGAAAATATTTAGTGAGGAATTAGTACTTTAGCATTTGAATATAAAATCCTAATAATTAGAGCAGTGATGTGATCATTCTTGGGATATTGTTAGGAATACTTGACATGGAAAATTCTTCCAGTAATTCAGTTTAACATCTAATTTATTTAATTAATTTAATTATTTAATTAATTTAATCCAATTTATTTTAACATTTCATATACCAAAGTAGAAAGTAAGTGCCCTTCTAAAGAATTGGAGAGATTCACTGAAATATGGAGATGGTTTAAAACAAGTTCTCGAAGTTTTATATTTTTGTGTAATTGCCATCAATATTTTCCACATATCTCCATGCTGTGTCTCTTATAAAACATTTCTGATATAAAAGGAAATGCACTAGACTAGAATCAAGTCATTTTAATTAAGCTAATTAATTAATTAAACTTGGTAAAAATTAAACTTCTTGAATGATGGGGAAAAAGGAAAAGGTTTTAGAACATTGAATATGGTCTTACTAAATCAAAATAAAGGGCTTGAAGGAAATAATCATAAGTCAGAGTCCAACCTTTTTGGACAAATTACATATTAATATCTTTCAAATTTTCCTAATATGGTTAATACATATTTCAAATATAAAATTCTTAACCCAAGTATTATACATTAGAGTAACAGAAAATGTTCTTAAATATTATTTCCAAGTACTTTATCTTTATGACAAATATATGTATTATTTAAAAGAAAAATATATAATCCATATATTTTTTATCCAGAATGAAAGCTGCCTCTAGTCATTAATTTTATGAAACATTTAAAACTTCAAAATTAACTTTATACACAAAAAAGAATTAATTATTAATTTGAAGCTATACAAATTCAGCAATGGAAGATCCCTTCTTTAATATGATGGGATAAAATTCTAAAACCAAGCACTAATATTATTTTTTAAATATTATTTTAATTGGTCTTTTTCATACATTATTCAATGGAAACAAAGATCATTTTCTTTTCCTCCCCTCCCCCCGCCTTTCCCTCTCCCATAGCCTACGCATGATTCCACTGGTTATCACATGTGTTCTTGATTCGAACCCATTTCCCTGTTGTTGGAATTTGCATTATAGTGTTCATTTAGAGTCTCTCCTCAGTCTTATCTCCTCCAGCCCTGTAGTCAAGCAGTTGCTTTTCATCGGTGTTTTTACTCCCACAGTTTATCCTCTGCTTGTGGGTAGTCTTTTTTTTTTAGATCCCTGCAGATTGTTCAGGGAAATTGCATTGATACTAATGGAGAAGTCCATCACCTTTGATTGTACCACAATGTATCAGTCTCTGTGTATAATGTTTCCCTGGTTCTGCTCCTTTTGCTCTGCATCACTTCCTGGAGGTTGTTCCAGTCTCCATGGAATTCCTCCACTTTATTATTCCTTTTAGCACAATAGTATTCCATCACCAACATATACCACAATTTGTTCAGCCATTCTCCAATTGAAGGGCATCCCGTCATTTTCCAATTTTTGGCCACCACAAAGAGCGCAGCTATGAATATTCTTGTACAAGTCTTTTTGCCCATTATCTCTTTGGGGTACAAGCCCAGCAGTGCTATGGCTGGATCAAAGGGCAGACATTCTTTTATCGCCCTTTGGGCATAGTTCCAAATTGCCCTCCAGAATGGTTAGATCAATTCAAAACTCCACCAGCAATGAATTAATGTCCCCACTTTGCCACATCCCTTCCAGCATTCATTACTTTCCATAGCTGTCATGTTAGGCAATCTGCTAGGTGTGAGGTGATACCTCAGAGTTGTTTTGATTGGCATCTCTCTGATTATAAGAGATGTAGAGCACTTTTTCATATGCTTATTAATAGTTTTGATTTCTTTGGCTGAGAACTGCCTGTTCATGTCCCTTGCCCATTTGTCAATTAGAGAATGGCTTGATTTTTTGTACAATTGATTTAGTTCTTTGTAAATTTGAGTAATTAACCTTTGTCAGAGGTTTTTATGAAGATTGTTTCCCAATTTGTTGCTACCCTTCTGATTTTCGGTATATTGGTTTTGTTTGTACAAAAACTTTTAAATTTGATGTAATCGAGATTGCTTATTTTGCATTTTGTAACTCTTTCTAATTCTTGCTTGGTTTTGAAGTATTTCCCTTCCCAAAGGTCTGACATGTATACTATTCTGTGTTCGCCTAATTTTCTTATAGTTTCCTTCTTTATGTTCAAGCCATTCACCCATTTTGAATTTATCTTGGTGTAGGGTGTGAGGTGTTGGTCCAAACCTAATCTTTCCCACACTGTCCTCCAATTTTCCCAACAGTTTTTATAAAATAGTGGATTTTTGTCCCAAAAGCTGGGATCTTTGGGTTTGTCATATACTGTCTTGCTGAGGTTGCTTGCCCCCAGTCTATTCCACTGATCCTCCTTTCTGTCTCTTAGCCAGTACCAAATTGTTTTGATGACCGCTGCTTTGTAATATAGTCTGAGATCTGGGACTGCAAGACCCCCTTCCTTTGTATTTTTTTTTCATTATTTCCCTCGATATTCTTGATCTTTTGTTCTTCCAAATGAACTTTGTTATGGTTTTTTCTAAATCAGTAAAAAAATTTTTGGAAGTTCCATGGGTATGGCACTAAATAGATAGATGAGTTTGGGTAGGATGGTCATTTTTATTATATTGGCTCGTCCTACCCATGAGAAGTTAATGTTCTTCCAATTGTTCAAGTCTAGTTTTAGTTGTGTGGAAAGTGTTTTGTAGTTGTGTTCATATAGATCCTGTGTTTGTCTCGTGAGATAGATTCCTAAATATTTTATTTTTTCTAGGGTAATTTTGAATGGGATTTCTCTTTCTAGTTCTTGCTGCTGAGCTGTGTTGGAAATATATAGAAATGCTGATGACTTATGTGGGTTTATTTTGTATCCTGCAACTTTGCTAAAGTTGTTGATTATTTCGATTAGATTTTTGGTTGAATCTCTAGGATTCCTTAAGTAGACCATCATGTCATCTGCAAAGAGCGATAATTTGGTCTCCTCCTTGCCTATTTTGATGCCTTCAATTTCTTTTTCTTCTCTAATTGCTACTGCTAGTGTTTCTAATACAATATCAAATAATAGAGGTGATAATGGGCATCCTTGTTTCACTCCTGATCTTAATGGGCATGGATTTAGTTTATCCCAATTGCAGATGATATTAGCTGATGGTTTTAGATATATACTGATTATTATTTTTAGGAATGACCCTTCTATTCCTATGCTTTCTAGTGTTTTTAGTAGGAATGGGTGTTGTATTTTATCAAAGGCTTTTTCTGCATCTATTGAGATAATCATGTGGTTCTTGTTGGTTTGCTTGTTGATGTGGTCAATTATGTGGATAGTTTTCCTAATGTTAAACCAGCCCTGCATCCCTGGTATAAATCCCACTTGATCATGGTGGATGACCCTTCTAATCACTTGCTGGAGTCTTTTTGCTAGTATCCTATTTAAGATTTTTGCATCTATATTCATTAGGGAGATTGGTCTATAATTTTCTTTCTCTGTTTTTGGCTTGCCTGGTTTTGGAATCAGTACCATGCTTGTGTTATAAAAGGAGTTTGGTAGAACTCCCTCTTTGCTTATTATGTCAAATCGTTTGTATAGTATTGGGATTAACTGTTCTCTGAATGTTTGATAGAATTCACTGTTGAATCCATCAGGCCCTGGGGATTTTTTCTTAGGAAGTTCTTTGATGGCCTGTTGGATTTCTTTTTTTTGATATGGGATTATTTAAGAAAACTATTTCTTCTTCTGTTAGTCTAGGCAATTTATATTTTTGTAAATATTCATCCATATCACCTAGGTTGGTAAATTTATTGTCATATAGTTGGACAAAGTAGTTTTTAATGATTTCCTTAATTTCCTCTTCATTGGAGGTGAGATCCCCCTTTTCATCCTTGATGCTGTTAATTTGCCTTTCTTCTTTCCTTTTTTTTAATTAGATTAACCAGTACTTTGTCTATTTTGTCTGTTTTTCCAAAGTACCAGCTTCTAGTCTTGTTTATTAGCTTAATAGTTCTATCAATTTCTTTTTTATTAATTTCTCCCTTAATTTTTAGGATCTCTAGTATGGTTTTCTTCTGGGGATTTTTAATTTGTTCATTCTCAAGTTTTTTGATTTGCATTTCCAATTCCTTGGTCTCTGTCCTCCCTAATTTGTTAATATATGCACTCAGGGATATGAATTTTCCTCTAAGTACTGCCTTGGCTGCATCCCATAAGGTTTGAAAGGATGTTTCACCATTGTCATTTTCTTCAACGAAATTGTTAATTGTTTCTATGATTTCTTCTCTAACTATCCGATTTTGGAGTATCATGTGATTTAATTTCCAATTAATTTTTGATTTAGCCCTCCATATTCCCTTGCCAATCAATATTTTAATTGCCTTGTGATCTGAAAAGGCTGCAGTTAATATTTCTGCTTTTCTGCATTTGAGTGCCATGTTTCTATGACCTAGTGTATGATATATTTTTGTGAATGTGCCATGTGGTGCTGAAAAGAAGGTGTATTCTTTTTTGTCCCTATTTATTTTTCTCCATATGTCTATTAACTCTAATTTTTCTAAGATTTCATTCACCTCTTTTACCTTTTTCTTGTTTATTTTTTGGTTTGATTTATCTAAATTTGATAGTGGTTCCTTCAAGTCTCCCACTAATATGGTTTTACTGTCTATTTCCTCCTTCAATTCTCCTAGTTACTCCATTAAAAATTTGGATCCTATACCATTTGGTGCATACATGTTGATTAGTGTTATTTCCTCATTGTCTATATTCCCTTTTAGCAGAATATATTTACCTTCCCTATCCCTTTTGATCAGGTCTATTTGTGCTTTGGCTTTGTCAGATATCATGATTGCAACTCCTGCCTTCTTTCTATCAGTTGAGGCCCAAAAGGTCTTACTCCAACTTTTAATTCTAACCTTGTGAGTGTCAACCCATCTCATATGTGTTTCTTGAAGACAATATATGGTAGGGTTTGGGGTTTGAATACAATCTGCTATTTGTCTACATTTTATGGGTGAGTTCATCCCATTCACATTCAAAGTTATGATTGTTATTTGTGGATTTGCTGGCATTTTGATATCTTACCCTAGTTCTGACCTTTCTTCTTTAGCTTTCTCCTTTTGAACCAGTGATTTACTTTAGGTCAGTCCCCCTAGTCCCCTCCCTTGATATGCTTCCCTTTCTAGCCCCTCTCTTTTTATGCTCCATTCCCCTCCCCCATCTCCTTCCCTCCTTTTTTGTACTCCCTCCCCCCCTCCTTAATTTTCCTTTCTTTCTTGCCCTAATGGATAAGATAGAATTCAGGATCCCACTGGATCTAGATGTTCTTCCCTCTCAGATTTGATTTCACTGAGAGTAATGTTTAAGTAATTCTACTTCATGCTCTCTTCCTATCCTTCTCATATGAGAGTTCTTCCCCTTCACTTCCCATTTGTATCTTTATATGGGAAAGATTATTCTATTGATTCTCCCCCTATTTCTTGAAGTTAATCTTAGTATTATTAGGTTCCCCCCTCCCTTTTCCTTTCTTTGCCCCCACTTTCCCCAAATCTTCTTAATGCCCCGATCTTTCCCTATGCATGTTTCTTCTAACTACTCTTATGATGATACAATTTATGAGAGTTAAACAAAACATTTTCCCCACTTAATAATATATAAAATTTGATGTAAATGTAGTCCTTATAGAAGAGAGTTTGACTTAAAGAAAAAGATAAAATTCATCTCCTTTTCCCTTTCTTTCATATTTACCTTTTCATGTTTCTCTTGCTTTCTGTGCTTGGATATCGAACTTTCCACAGAGCTATGGTCTTTTCTTAGCAAATGCTTGGAAATCTTCCATTTTGTTGAATGCCCATACTTTCCCTTGGAAGTATATAGTCAGTTTTGCTGGGTAGTTGATTCTTGGTTGGACACCCAGCTCTCTTGCCTCCTAAATATAGTGTTCCATGCTTTGCAGTCTCTTAGTGTGTTAGCTGCTAAGTCGTGTGTGATCCTTATGGGAGCCCCCTTATATCTGAAGCTCTTCTTCTTGGCTTCTTGTAGGATTTTCTCCTTTACTTGGAAGTTCTTGAATTTGGCGGTTACATTCCTAGGGGTTGTCTTTTGGGGATTTAGTATAGAAAGTGTCCTATAAATCCTTTCTATTTCTATTTTGCCCCCTTGCTCCACAACTTGAGGGCAATTTTCTTTCATAATCTCCTGTAGAATAATATCGAGTTTATTGTTTATCTCTGGTTTTTCTGGGAGACCGATAATTCGGAGATTTTCTCTTCTCCCTCTGTTTTCCAGATCTGTGACCTTCTCAGTGAGATATTTTATGTTTTCTTCTAATTCATTAATTTTTTGGGTTTGCTTTATTAATTCTTGTTTTATCATCTTGTTTTCTTTGAGGTGCTTAATTCTGGTCGTTAGGGACTGGTTTTGCTTTTCAGCCTTTTCTGCCCTTCTATTGGATGCTTTGAGTTCTTTTTCCAATTGAACATTCTTATCTGTCAGACAGCTGATCTCTTTCTCCCATTTTTCTTTCCAGGTTTCCATCTTTTGGATAAGTTCCAGTTTGAGATCTTCCAGAGATTGTTGATAGTTTCCATTTTGGGAGGCATGTTCTGAATTTTTTTGGATTTCCTCCTCATTCTCCTCTTTTCCTTGGGTACTTCCACCATAAAAGTTTTCAATAGTCACTTTTTTCCCTTTCTTCCTGGAGACTTGATTTTGGGCCATGTGAGCCATCCCTTTGGTGGTTTAATTCCTCTTTCCTTTTTAGTCTTGGATCTGGGTTTTATGGGTGGTTTTTCTGTGAATTTATGTTGCTTCAGACTAGTTCTTCCCAGCCTCCAAGGTTTCTTAGAGAGCTGGGTCCCTGATCACAGCCACACTGCCCAGGTGTTCAGCTCCGCCCAGATAATCAACGCGTGGTCCATCCCTGGTGTTTAGCTCCGCGGAGATGTTCAGCGCAGCCGCCCCAACTACAGCTCTGCTGAAGAGCTGGATTCTCCAGTGAAACCGCCCTGAGATGTTTTTTTCTGGCAGTCCCCAGATCCCAAGGACCCTGGAGTGCCCCCCCCCCCCAGACCGAGACATTCCCCACTCACTCGCTGTCCTGGTGAGCGCTCAGGTAGCTCACTCTGGTTTAGTGGGGGAGGTGGGGTGGGGGAAGGGTGGCTCAGTTCACTTTTCTGTGCAAGCTTTTCTTCCTTATTATAGTGTGGAAATGTTCAAGCCCCACGTACCTTCGCCTCTGTGGAGTACTGGGAGTACTGGGGTGTCCTTCTGTTCCTCCAAAGGTGATTTTTACGCTCCTTTGATGTAGTGTATTTCGTTTGGTGCTGGGGAGAGGAAGAGTGTGGCGTCTAGATTGCAGCCATGATTACCCAGAAGTCAAGCACTAATATTATTTAACAGTGAAATTCTTGAATTTCTCAATCTCATTTTCCAGATCTTCATTTCTATTGTATCCTCTAACAATAAATGTCCCACAAGGTTCTACTGAGCCCTCTGCTCCCTCTATATTACTTGGTGATCTAGATAGCAACAACTCCTGTGGATTTTATTACCATCTATATGCTAATTATTCTTAAAATGAACCTAAGCTCCCTACTCACCTACTATCTTCCATCTCTATTTCTCTTGAACTGAATGTCCAGTAGAATCTTAAATTCAAAATACCCAAAATCAAATTCATTATGTAACCATCTTCTCAATTCCACTGACTTTCATCCTAAGTGTGATACTGTACACCTCACAGTCTTGTATCTTTTATATACAATCTGTCATCAAGGACTATAAATTTCATCTTTACATTTTCTCTTGAATACCCTCCCTTCTTTGCTCTGAAATTGAGACTCTCTGTTAGAATCCTCAATTCATATATAGATTATTGCAAAAAGATCTTGGTTGGTTTGCCATGCTATAAGTCTACCTAATATATTTTCTACATAATACATTCTCCATTCAGCAAATAAAGTGCTTTTCTTGAAATAAAGATCAAACCATGACATTACTCTACTCATCAAATACCAATGGATCTCATGATTGCAGAATAAAATACAAAATTTTCAGTTTGACATTTAATGTTATTCTTTTTTCTCCCATTTGAATAATTTTATTTAGTCAATTTAGAACTTTATTCCTTTGTTACAATAATCATATCATTTCTCTCCCTCCAGTCCACCCATTCTTCCCACAGCCAACACATAATTTCATTGGGTATTACTTGTGTCCTTGATCAGAACCTATTTCCATGTTCTTGTTTACACTAGGATATTCATTCAGAGTCTATATTTCCAACAATATCCTCTTGACCCATGTATTCAAGCAGTTGTTTTTCTTTGGTTTTTACTCCCACTGTGTTTCCTCTGGATGTGTATAGTGGTTTTTCTTGTAGGTACCTCCAAGTTGTTCAGGGTCATTGCATTGCCACTAATGGAGAAATCCGATACATTCAATTGTACCACAGTGTATCAGTTTCTGTGTATGTTTTCCTGGTTCTGCTCCTCTCACTCTGCATCAATTCCTGGAGGTTGTTCCAGTCCCCATGGAATTCCTCCTCTTTATTATTCCTTTGAGCACAATAGTATTCCATCACCAATATATACCACAATTTTTTCAGCCATTCCCAAATTGAAGGCATCCTTTCATTTTCCAATTTTTTGCCACCTCAAAGAGTGCAGCTATGAATATTCTTGTACATGTCTTTTTCCTTATTATCTCTTTGGGGTACAAACCCAGCAGTGCTATGGTTGCATCAAAGAGCAGACATTCTTTTATTGCCCTTTGGGCATAGTTCCAAATTGCCTTCCAGAATGGTTGGATCAATTCACAACTCCACCAGCAATGAATTAATGTCCCAACTTTGCCACATTCCCTCCAGCATTCATTACTTTCCATTACTGTCATGTTAGCCAATATACTGTTTTGATTTGCATCTCTCTGATTTTAAGAGATTTAGAACACTTTTTCATGTGGTTCTTAATAGTTTTGATTTCTTTGACTGAAAATTTCCTATTCATGTCCCTTGCCCACTTTTCAATTGGAAAATGGCTTGATTTTTTGTACAACTGTTTTAGCTCTTTATAAATTTGAGTAATTAGACCTTTGACAGAGGTTTTTGTAATGAAGATTGTTCTCAACTTGTTGATTCCCTTCTAATTTTGGATGCATTAGTTTTGTTTGTACAAAAACTTTTTAATTAGATGTAATCAAAATTATTGATTTTACATTTTGTGGTTTCTTTCTAGCTCTTGCTTGGTTTTAAAGTTTTTCCTTTTCCAAAGATCTGACAACTATACTACTCTGTGTTCACCTAATTTGCTTACAGTTTCCTTCTTTATATTCAGGTCATTCACCCATTCTGAGTTTATCTTGGTGTAGTGTGTGAGATGTTGATCCAAACCTAATCTCTCCCATACTGTCTTCCAATTTTCCCAGCAGATTTTATCAAAAAGTGGTTTTTTGTCCCCAAAACTGGGTTCTTTGTGTTTATCATAGACTGTCCTGCTGAGGTCATTTACCACAAGTCAATTCCACTGATCCTCTTTTCTGTCTCTTAGCCAGTACCAATTTGTTTTGATGACCACTGCTTTATAGTCTAGTTTGAGAAGTATTCTATTTTCCTTAATTTAATTTTTCTTTATTTTTTTTTTATTTCTGAAGGGGTCATTAGCTTATACATACCCACTTTTAATTTTAAGGCATTATTTTCTTCTGTGATCTTTTGTATCTCCTTTTTTATTTGGTCATTTCTACTTTTTCAGAATTCTTGTCCTCAGTGAATTTTTGTACCTTTTTTCCCTATATAGCCAATTCAGCCTTTAAAGAGTTCTTCTCTTCAGTTATGTTTGCATATCTTTTTTTTTTTTATATTTGATCAATTCTTCTTTTTGAAGAGTTCTCTTTGATGGATTTTTGTGCCTCTTTTATCCATTGACCTAGTCTCCTTTTTAAGTTTTTATTTTCTTCAATATTTTCATACCTCTTTTATGAACATGTTGATCCTTTCCCCATGATTTTCCTGCATATTTCTCATTTCTGTTTATTATTTTTCTTCTTCCTTTCATTTGAGGTGTATATCCTTTCAAGATCATTCATTAATTTTTTAGCTCATTTTTAAATTCTTTTTGAGCTTGTGACTCATATTTTTTTCTGGGAGTCTTTATATGCTAAAACATTGCCATCTGTGTTTGTATTTTGGTCATCTCTTTCAGCAAAATAACTTTCTATGTGAGTTTCTTTTGTTTGTTACTTACTCATTTCACAGTCTTTAATTTTTTTCTTTTCTTTTAACATAAATTTTAAAAAATTCTTAAAATTGGTCACTATTCCTGTGGTGAAGGGAGCACTGTTCCAAACCTGAAGTTCTTTGTGCTTTTGCCTTCTGAGATAGCTTTGGAGATTCATAAATTTTAATTTCTTTAAAGGTGGTATGATATAAGTAAAGGTATATTTAATACTCTTTTATTCTGTGTTGTGCTCTGTCAGGACTGACAAAATCTTTTCCAACTTGGAACTTTCAAAATGTTTTCCTACTTCCCTCTGGCCATAAGTGCTGGTATGTGATTGCATTTCTCCTTACCTGTGGCTATAATCCAGGACAACCACTTGTATCTGCATGTGAACAATCAATAAGATTCTTGAACCCAGAGTCAGCAAAGGAGAAAAAGTCAGAAAAGGAGAGTCACTCCTTTTGAAGGGGTGTCTGATCCACTTTAACAACTGTGGCTAACAGCTTCAGGAACCTTTGCTGCTAATTCAGACATCCCCAAAGGCTACTGCAGTTTTGGTGCCTGCTGTGGCTTGATGCTTTGCACTCCACTTCCACCTTGGTGAAATAGAAGTTTCATGCTGGTCTTTAAAGTTGTTTGGGCTGAAAATTTATTTCACCTCAATTTTTGTTGGCTATATTGATCCTGAATTCATTTTAAGGGGTTATATCATTGTTGTTTAGAGGTTAATATGAGAGGTCAGGTGGGTGTATCTAATTTCTCTGCCATCTTGGCTCTACCTATGTGTTTCCTTAATTTTTCCTTTTGGCTAGAATTCCATTTTACCTTAAAAACAATTCTCTCTTCTTAAAACAAAATATAATACTAGTTCGTATTGAAATTCTAAAAATAATACCTCTTTTACTATTTCAGATTTATATATCACTTTGTGATTCACAAAGTATTTTATATTTATTGTCTTAATTCTCAAAATTTTATGAGTTAATTGCTTCTGTTGTCACCATTTTTAAAATGAAGCGACTAGTGCTGGTGTCTAAGGTCAATAAGTTAATAAGTATCTGAGAACAAATTCCATTCAAGGCCTCCTGATTCCAAGTCCAATATATCATATACTAGACTAAACTATACTAATTTTATCTGAAAAATTAAAAACTTGAAGTATTGCATTTAAGTATTAATATAAAATTCAGGTACTTTCCCTTTATATCAATATTTAACATAATATTAGAAAGGCTACCTATGAAATATGTTGTCAATATTAAGGTATAAATACCAGCAAACTAAAGAAGAATCCCTATTTAAATATCATATAATGGTTTTATTGTAGAAAACTAAAGCATTAGTGAAAAAAATGACTAATAACTTCAGTAAAGTATCAGGATATAAAGTAAGTAAACAAAAATCATTAATATTCTATATAATTCAAAATAAAACTTATGAATTAACACTGAAGATAAAGGAATGAGCATTTATTAATATTTTATTAGATAAAAGGTACTGGACTAAGAATTTTATTACTATTATATTCAATCTTCACAAGAACCCTGTGAGCAAATGTTGTAACTATCCATATGTAAAATTTCAGAAAACTGATGTAGGTACAAGTTAAGTGATTTGATGATATAAAATTCTGATATTAAAATTGAATTCAAATCTGGCTGACACAAGATGTAGGGTTCTATTCCCTCTTAAATCTTGCTAATAGAAAAATTGCAAGCTACAAAAATATACTAATTAGTATCAAAGTTCACTTACTAAGACTCAATTCAGACCTATACACATGTAATTCAAAAGCATTCTTTACAGAAATGACCTAACAAATAATTGTTCAAGTTAGGCAGTGTTAATATGATAAAAGTGATATTTCTATCTCAATGAATTTACAGATTAAAAGCTATGCCAACAAAACTGCCAATATGTTACTTTTATAGATGCCGAAAACTAATAAAGTAACAAAATGAATTTGGAGTAAATATTGTTTGCAATTAATAAACTAAAAGGGTGGGGGCAGCTTGGTAGCTCAGTGGATTGAGAGCCAGATGTAGAGATGGGAGGTCCTGGATTCAAATCTGACCTCAGATACTTCCTAGCTGTGTGACCCTGGGCAAGTCACTTGACCCCCATTGCTTAGAACTTACCACTCTTCTGCCTTAGAACAAGTACATAGTATTGACTCCAAGATGGAAGGTAAGGGTTAATAAAAAGAAAATGAAAGGGTGCTCAGAGTAAAATCTATTTTTCCTATTCCAAAACAAGTGGAATTTCCACTACATCATGTTTTCTCTTTATTATTAATATATTTTCATTCTCAATTCCACTGGTTAGCATACTCATTGATGGGGTTAATTCAGCTATCATGTAGAAAGTTTTGAGAATGCCTGAAAATTTACAGAAATTTGTAAGAATACAAGAGTCAGCATGCCAAGGACACATAATACTGTCATGTATAGAGAATCTGAATCTGAGGCATGTTGTAGAGCTCAAAGAAAAGTAGAGCAATAACAGATAATTCACTGAGATGTCTGTGGCCTAGTTAATGGAGTTCATAAGATGAAACAGCGGTCCGTACTTACTCTTCTCTTTGGGAAAGTCTGTGGAACACCATGAATTTTGACATTAAAAACGTACACATAATTTAGAAGAAAATCTGTTAATGAGGGGACATCAACTAAAATGACTGTCTGTTTATTTAACCATAGATGAGAATGTTTCAGTGTTTCTGTGGCAACACTGAGCTCACTAAAACTTTCCTGCTTCTAACTTCCAGAACAGATGAATCCACTTCTGACTGTTATTGCTAACTAAATTAGATCATTAATCTTTTAGTGGGGAAATGAGCTTAAGAATAATGTGTATTGTTTTTTGGGCAGGGGAGGGCAGAAATCTTCACTGCAGTCAATTTATTTTTTGGTACCTTCACACATGGAGCTGGCATTCAAACAAATAAGATAATTCAAAGGTTTTTCAGCAGATTCTGTTTAGCATCCTTATCTTTGATGATTTTTTTCTACTTTTTTTCTACTCACTTAAAACTTTAAAAAACCCATTATTTTAAATTATGGCATTATTGCTATCCTGTCCTATTGCTAATTTCCCCTTAACTAATATTTTTAAGGTCCTCTGTGTAAGAATTTAATTGCTCAATGTTTCAATAGAGTTATAATTGAATAAGTTACTTTGGTGGAGAAGATTTTTTTGCTGATTGTGCTATAGTCCTATAATGGACAAGCAATGGTAAGGTCTGGTCATTTTATAAGCAGTACATATAATGCCTTCAAGGGGCCATATAACCAAAGTTTTCTAAACAAAGGAGATGTTGTTCAGTGAAAGGGTAGATATTTGTTGGGTCTTCTTTTTTTTGAAAGCAGGAGGATTACTGAATTTTCTCATGAGTGTCACTTTTTCTGATCTTAAAAATATTAATTTTTCAGATATAACTCATTTGTAATAATAATAATTGACACCAATTCATAAAATAAATCTTAAATTATCTTTGTATCAATCCACTTATATTGTGGCTGGTTAGGTTCTTTTATAAAAATGATACTTATCTGTCAGCAAGGAAATAGCCATGTAAACTAGATCTCAAAAACCAATGCTACTGGAATTTCCCCTCTTTAATAAAGATCAGTTCCCACACTATGTAATAGGAGTGATAGAGATTCAGAGGTGAAAATGAGAGAGATCAAAACAAAACAATCTAAAAACCCTTTCTCTTCAGATTTCTTGGACTTCCCTGTCTTTAATTTTTTAAAGAAATATGAATGACTTCAAACACTTCAGAGCTATGAAGGTAGAAAAAATCTAAGAAGATATTACATGTGTAAATCTGATCATGTCCTTATTTTCAATTATATACTTGAGTTTTCAAGGAATTTGTTCCTTGGGTGAGGTTAAGACAATCTCTTCTTTGAGTTGAATTACCTTACACATAATAGGAGATAAACTTCAAACTGTGTTGTTTGCATATACATTCTTTTTATACAAACAAAATTTTGTTTTTTTAATCAAAAATTTTCCCTCATCCACCACCCATTAATACAATAAAAAATAACACTGTTAAAAAATTAAAATCATAAGTTACTTCATTGGTTGTCTTACCCTATACCCACACCCAAATAAACATGACAGTCAGCTTTGCATCTAGAAGTGGACAGTATTTATTATCATGAGTCCTTTGAAATTATGGTATGCCACTGGTTTGAGCAGTTACTATCTTTCAAAGTAGATTATCTTTAAAATATTGATTTCACTGTATAAACTGTTCCCCAGTTTTTTCTCACTACATTTTGCATCATCTTATGTATCTGTTCCTAAGTTGTTTCTGAAACCATCAACTTCATTTCTTATAGGAAAACAGTATTCCATAGTATTTTATGTATAATAACTTGTTCAGTTATTCCTCAATTGATGGTGATACCCTTAGTTGTCATTCTTTGCCAAAACAAAAAGAAATTATTTGAAAAATGTATGTATATAAATATCATTTTCCCCATACTTTGATTTTTTTGGAAATATAAATCTAATAGTAATACCTCTAGAATAAAAGGGTAAATGTATTTTAACAGATTTAGGGGAAAGTTCCAAATCACTTTCCAGAATTTTTTGTATAGTTAATAACTCTATTAATAGTGCAATAATATACCCATTTCCCACATCCCTAATGATCTTTGTTATTTTCATTTTGCATTTCTCTAATTATTAGTGATTTTGAACACTTGTTTTATATTCCCATTGGTAACTTTCTTTCTCTGAAAATTGCTTATTCACATCCTTTAATCTTTTGTCAAATGAGGAATAGCCCTTTCTCTAGTAAATTTGATTAATCTCCATATCTCTCTGTCATTGTTTCTGTATCTGTATCTGCCTATCTGCCTATCTATCTATCTATCTGGATTTTTGTCCGTTTGTCTGCTTATCTCTCTGTCTCTCTCTCCTTTTTTCTCTTTTGTTTCACTATATTCTCTTTCTATCTAAACTGAGCCAGTGTAAGTAATTTTCCTATAGATATATGGCTACTCAGTGACTGAACTAGCATGGCATAATGTTAAGGAATGAGCCTGAGTTGGCTTGTTCTCAAATGTGTCATGTACAAATATTGTGTATATCTGTTTGTTTTCTTTCAGCAATTGTGCAATAGATAATAATTAATTTTTTTTTCAACAGAACAAAAGAAATATACTTATTAAGAAAAAAATATAAATATATCTGTTAGGAAAAAACCTGCTTCTTATTAGAATTCTAATATATATGGACATTAACAACATTCTGATAAGACTCAAAAAGTAATGCAACAAAACATTTTGCTTACAGTTCAACCCATCATTTCTCAGTAATGTTGAAAGGTGAATATTGATTTCCTTTCTCACAACTATATATGTATATAATCAAATTGACTACACATCCTCTAGTGAAGTAGATAGAAACATATTTCTGAAATAGAAAGGGGGAATACTTTGCCCCTTCCAACAAATATACCAATATTCCTTTTTGAAGTTTCATAGTTACTTTCAAAAATAAAACTGATTATCTGCAATTTATTTTTAAGATATATTAATGCAGAAAATTATTGGAATTAAAATATGTTTCATTTACACATCTGAAATATTTTAGTCATCCTTATACTCCCCCAGATTTTTTCCTTAGATTATCCCTTTTGTTCATAATATGATCTTATAAAAATCATTTCTTTTAAAAATTTGAGTTCAATTTTTTCTTCTTGTCCCTCTGCCCACCAATGGGGGATCCATTGAAAAGGCAGGTGATATTATATCAATTATATATGTGAAATCATTCAAAAACTTATTACCATATAAGCCATAAAATTATATCATAAACAATGATTTAAAAAATAAATGGAGGTAAGGAAAATTATTAGTTACAAAATGATTTAAGTAAAAATATGGCATATATTACAAAACACCTAATGTGTTCAGTAAGCTAGAAAGAAATATTATTTTGTAATCCTTACACTAAATAGAGGAGGTCTTGTTTGTGAATGGTGTTTTATTTGATTTGCATAACATTCCTTTTAGAATAAATCATGAGCCATAAGGAGAGCTAGCAAAATAGAGCTGTATGTGGAAAAAAATATATATCAATACTGAAAGAGTATAAATGCACAAACACATACACTATCATTTGAAAGCAAAGTAAAATACATCATATTTGAAAAAATGCTAGTAAAATCAAATTCTGTTTTAGTTTAAAAGATTTCCATAAGAATACTTAGCCCCTGGGAAGTCAATTGTTTGATTTTTAAAGTGAGAGAAGTAATAAAAGAAGAAGTAGGAGAAGTGAATGAATTGCTAGAAAAAGTAGAGCTAATAGATATCTGGAGAAAAATAAATAGGGATAAAAAAGAATATAGCATCTTTTCAGCAGCACATGGCACATATACAAAGACTGACCATGTACTAGGGCATTAGAACATTGCAAACAAATGTAGGAAATTATAAGTGTAATTTTCAGACAATAATGCAGTGAAAATCTTAATCAATAAGGCTGTGTGGAAAGGTAGAATTAAAAATAATTGGAAAATAAATGATCTAATTCTTCAAAACTGGGGGATCAAAGAGCAAATCAAAGAAACAAGTACAAATTTCATTGAAGAGAATGACAATGAGGAAACAACGTATCAAAATCAGAGGGAAGAGGTCAACAAATTGGACATACAACTTAGAAAATCTAGAAAGAGAACACATTTTAAGAATCCCCAGATAAAAACTAAATTGTAAAGCATAAAAAATAAAAAGAGAAATTAATAAAATTGAAAGTAAAATAACTATTGAACTAATAAATAATCTTAGGAGCTGGTACTCTTAAAAAATAAATACTGGTTAAACTTAGAAAAAATAGAACGAAGAAAATCAAATTAACAATATCAAAGATGAAAAAGGCTAACTCACCTCTAAAGAAGTGGAAATTAAGATAATTATGAAGGGTTATTTTGCCCGATTATATGTCAATAAATATGACAATCTATGTGAAATGGGTGACTGTTTACAAAAAAATTAAAATTGCCAATATTAACCAAAGAGGAAATATACTTAAACAATCCTATCTCAGAAAAAAAAAATTAACAAGCCATCAAAGAACTCCCTAAGAAAAAGTTCCCAGGGCCAGATGGATTCACAAGTGAATTCTATCAAATATTTAAATAACATATAATCCTAATATACAAACTATTTGACAAAATAAGCAAAGAAGGAGTTTTAACAAATTCCTTTTATGACACAAATATGGTACTGATTCCAAAGCCAGGCTGACTAAAAACAGAGAAAAATATCTACAATCCAATCTCCTTATTAAATATAGATGCAAAAATCTTAAATAAAATACTAGCAAAAATACTCCCGCAAGTTATCAAGAGGAGTATTCACTATAACCAGGTGAGATTTATATTAGGAAGACAAGGATGGTTTAATATTAGGAAAACCATCCACATAATTGACCATATTAACAATCAAACCAATAGAAATCACGTGATTATCTCAATAGATGCAGAAAAAGCCTTTGTTAAATACAACACTCATCCCTATTTAAAAACTGTAAAGGGGACAGCTGGGTAGCTCAGTGGATTGAGAACTAGGTGTAGATATGGGAGATTCTAGGTTCAAATCTGGACTCAGACACTTCCCAGCTGTGTGACCCTGGGCAAGTCACACAGTATTGATTGTAAGACGGAAGGTAAGGGTTTAAAAAAATGGTAGAAGGTATCAGAATAAATGTACCTTTCCTAAAAATAGTAAACAATATATGCTTAAAACCATATGCAAGCATCCTCTGTAATGGAGATAAGTTAGAAGCCTTTTCAATAAGATCAGGAGTGAAGGAAGGATGCCCATTATGACCTCTTTTTTTTATTTTGTTCTAGAAATAGCAGCAGGGACAATTAGAGAAGAAAGAGAAATTGAAGGGATTAAAGTACGCAAAGAGGATACTAAATTATCACTCTTTGAAGATGATATGAAAGTCTACTTAAAGAATCCTAGAGAATCAAATAAAAAGCTAATGGAAATAATCAACAACTTTAGCAAAGTTGCAGGATACAAAATAAACCCACATAAATCATCAGCATTTTTAGAAATTTTGAACACAACTCAGCAGCAAGAGTTAGAAAGAGAAAGTCCATTTAAAAACAGCCTAGACAATATAAAATATTTACATATCTATTTGCCAAGACAAACATAGAAATTATATGAAGACAACTACAAAACACTTTCCAAACAATTAAAACTAGATCCAAATAATTGGAAAAACATTAATTGGTCATAGATAGAAAGAGCTAATATAATAGAAATTACAATCCTAGCCTAATTAATTTAGTTATTCAGTGTCATACCTATCAAACTACAAAGAAACATTTTTATTGAACTAGAAAAAAATAAAACAGGGTTCATTTGGAAGAACAAAAGATGAAGAATACCAAGGTAACTAACGGAAAAAATGCAAAGGATGGTGGTCTAGCAGTGCCATATCTTAGGAAATACTATAAAGCAGTAATCATCAAAATAATGATACTGCATAACAGTCAGAAGAGAGGATCAATGGAATAGACTTGGGGTAAATTACCTGAGCAAAATAGAGTATGATAAACCAAAATATCTCAGGTTTAGGACAAGAACCCACTATTTGGCAAAAATTGCTACAAAATTGGAAAATAGCATGGAGAGATTAGGTTTAGATCAACATTTCACACCCTATATAAGATAAATTCAGAATGGGTGAATGACTTAAATATATGACTAAAATAAATGACTTTCCATAAAAATGGAAATTATAAGTAAATTAGGTGAACATAGAATAATATACCTGTGAGATCTATGGTGTGATATGGAAATCACTTTAAAAGACTGATATATATTAATTTAAGGTTGCCAAGGAATTCAGCTATGTAATTCCTAAATGAAAACTCAAGTGAGCAGTCAACCTTTTATGGAGTTTTTAATTACAAACAGGAGGAAGAAAGGTATTAGAGAGAGAGAAAGAGAGAGAGAGAGAGAGAGAGAGAGAGAGAGAGAGAGAGAGAGAGAGAGAGAGAGAGAGAGAGAGAGAGAGAGAGAAAGTGGAGAGAAGGGAATAGGGCTTAAATACCCCCTCTGTTTAGGCTGGGCCAAAAGGCCCAAGCCCTTAGATAGCTGAGGCAAAGAAAAGAGATCAGTCCCTATCACTCACGTGACCAAAATGGAGAAACAGTCTCAGCGGCCTCCACCTCCAGCCTCCTTCAGAGCAAAACTTCTCAGAGCACAACCTCTCAGAGCAAAACCTCTTGAACGCTCAGTCCTCAGACCCCTCTATCTTTAAGGAAACCATCTAAGTTCCCTCCCCTCAGTTCTCAAATCTACTAATCACTGTCCATGTCTTCCGTGTGCCAATGGTGCCTCTAGCTTAACCCAGGACCGCCCAGAGGTTTGCCCCTTTGCACATGTCTGTTGAAGGTCATATTCTCAAATAATTAAATCTTGATCCTTGCTGCAGCCCTTCCTAAATCCTTTAACTCTGAGTAGGGTGGAGATTGTAGTTTCAAGACCTGGTTCTGTCATTCCAAGTATCTCTATTGTATCAATTCTAAAATCAATCATGATTCAAAGAACTTCCTGTTCTATGCTTAAGCATAGGTCAAAGCCCTTTCCATTGTTTAGCAAAAGGTTTCTGTCCTAAAGTAGTCTTAGGTAGGGAGGAGAAGGATCCTCCCATGCCAAGAAGTTTCACATTCCAATAGAGTTCTTACTATCAGTAGAAAATTTTTCAAGTATAAAATTTCCCAATGGGGAATTTTCCAACATTCATAAGTCTAAGAAATTTTAAGGTTTATAATCCCCCCTGATTAGCATGGGAGACCAGCATCCCAATTGATCAAACAACATAATGAATTTTGTAATTCTGAATTCAATTCTAACTATAGATATACACAATATTCAATTTTTTCTAAGAGAATTAGAATAGTGAGAGAGGAAATAGAAAAGAAAAGAAAGCAAAACCAATGTTTTGCTAGGCGCATTGACAGAAAGCCAAATTAGGGGCAGTCCCTTTTGGCATAATTGTGTACAATTACAATAAATGTTCAATCAAAAGTTCAGTCCAATCAATCATATACAAAGTTTATTCTTGATCTTCTTGATGAAGTGTAGGTTTTCAGCATCTTTCTTCAACAGTTCATTCTCTGAATATAAAAGTTTCAATCTTCTTTCTTGAAGATCTTTTCTCGAACAGAATCAAAATCTTTAATTTTTTATAACAGTAAAATCTTAAACAAAATTCAAAGTTCTTGGATTTTTATAAAAATACAATCTCAAACAAAAAATTCAAAAATTCTTAGATTTTAAATTGAAATACAATCCCCCCTGAAGTAAGTATTAAAAAATATCAAGTTTAGCTCAGAATGCAATGTTCAGTAATGGGGGTGTATGTGTCAATTATCAAAAGAATAGAAAAATAATCAAAAACATAAGAAAAATTCAAAATAGGCCCTGTATAGGTCCAGTTTAAAGTAATTTCTATCCCACAAGTATGTAGGATAGAATGCAGTAATATTTCACTTAGCCATTTGTAGCCAAGACTACAGGAAGTTGCCATAATATAAGAAGAAAAGAATTAGAATTCTATTTTGATGGGGAAATGTCATTCCCTCGTCTGATTTTTTTTCCTCAGGGATATAGGGAGTGAGCATGATAGTCAAGCTTTGTACTTGTTTGAGTACTTCGTAAAGAGTGTAGATACAAGGAAGTCCTATGACTTAAACATAAGTTAAGCGTCACAACCTCGAGTCTCACTTTAATATTTCTTGTGTGCTCTATTGGCATTATTCAGGTTTAGTCTGTGCTCCTTCATTTTATCCCTTTTCCTGGAATCAGACACAAACATTAATCACAGTACTATAATATTTTATCAATAAATGGCAGGTTCCCATAGTTTAAAGCTTTTAGGTATATATTGATATTATAGCAAGAGTATATATATTAACTTGTATTACTGCAGGAAAAAATAATATTAATATTAATTATGTGTACCTTCAGTACAAAAAATGAGAAAAAAATCAAATATTCTGATCAAAAAAGAAAAGAAAAGAAATAATAAAATTAAGGAAAAAATCAGTAATTCAATGTGTTCTTGAAAAAACAGCATCCATTTGTCTATGGATTATTATCTCCAATTCATATGATAAGATATAGTCACAATTCATATGATAGGATAGAGTCAATCAGTCTCAGCAGGAGATACTTTCTTCACATGTGAGCAGTGAATCCAAGAGTCTCTTTCTTCAATCTTTATAGATGTTGGAGTAGTTAATAATATTTGGAATGAAATAATTAAAAAAAACACAAATGAGGGGGGCCTTGCAGTCTAGACCTCAAACTATAATACAAAGCAGCAGTCATCAAAACAATTTGGTACTGGCTAAGAGACAGAAAGGAGGATCAGTGGAATAGACTGGGGGCAAGTGACCTCAGCCAGACAGTATACAATAAACCCAAAGATCCCAGGTTTTGGGACAAAAATCCACTATTCAATAAAAGCTGCTGGGAAAATTTGAAGACAGTGTGGGAGAGATTAGGAATTCATCAACACCTGACACCTTACACCAAGATAAATTCAAAATGGGTGAAAGACTTAAACATAAAGAAGGAAACCATAAGTAAATTGGGTAAACACAGAATAGTATACATGTCAGACCTCTGGGAGGGGAAAGACTTTAAAACCAAGCAAGACATAGAAAGAATCACAAAATATAAAATAAATAATTTTGACTACATCAAATTAAAAGGCTTTTGTACAAACAAAAGCAATGTAACTAAAATCAGAAGGAAAACAACAAATTGGGAAAAATCTTCATAAAAACCTCTGACAAAGGTTTAATTACTCAAATTTATAAAGAGCTAAATCAATTGTACAAAAAATCAATCCATTCCCCAATTGATAAATGGGCAAGGGACATGGAAAGGCAGATTTCAGATAAAGAAATCAAAACTTTAAATAAGGTCATGAAGAAGTGTTCTAAATCTCTTATAATCAGAGAGATGCAAATCAAAACAACTCTGAGGTATCACCTCACACCTAGCAGATTGGCTAACATGACAGTTATGGAAAGTAATGAATGCTGGAGGGGATGTGGCAAAGTAGGGACATTAATTCATTGCTGGTGGAGTTGTGAACTGATACAACCATTCTGGAGGGTAATTTTGAACTATGTCCAAAGGGCGATGGAAAACCCTTTGATCCAGCCATAGCACTGCTGGGTTTGTACCCCAAAGAGATAATAAGAAAAAAGACATGTACAAGAATATTCATAGCTGCACTCTTTGTGGTGGCCAAAAATCGGAAAATGAAGTGTTTCCCTTCAATTGGGGAATGGCTGAACAAATTGTGGTATATGGTGGTGATGGAATATTATTGTGCAAAAAGGAATAATAAAGTGGAGGAATTCCATGGAAACTGGAATGACCTCCAGGAAGTGATGCAGAGCGAGAGGAGCAGAACCAGGAGAATATTGTACACTTAGACAAACACACTGTGGTATAATCGAATGTAATGGACTTCTCTATTAGTGGCAGCGTAATGTCCCTGAACAATCTGCAGGGATCTTGGAGAAAAAACACTATCCGTAAGCAGAGGACAAACTGTGGGAGTAGAAACACCGAGGAAAAGCAACTGCCTGACTACAGCGGTTGAGGGGACATGACAGAGGAGAGACTCTAAACGAACACTCTAATGCAAATTTTAACAACATGGCAATGGGTTCGAATCAAGAACACATGTGATACCCAGTAGAATCACGCGTCGGCTACGGGGGGTGGGGGGAGGAAAAGAAAATGATTTTTGTCTTTAATGAATAATGCATGGAAATGATCAAATAAAATACTATAAAATTTAAAAATATAATAATATTTGGAATGGTCCTTCCCATGAAGGTTGAGTTGCTCCAGTTCACTTGAAATTTTTTGATATAAACTATATCTCCTGGGTTCAGGTCATGCAGAGAAAAGTCTAATGGTCCAGCTTATACTGCAGCTCCTGATTCATGAAGTTCACATAGTTTGTGCTATAACTCCTGTATATAGGAAGCAATAGTAATATTCTCCCCCTAATAGTGATGTATAAGCCAGGGAGAAAGGCTTAGCCTGTATAGGGGGATGTCCAAAAAGCATCTCAAATGGTGTAATATGTAAGTCCCCTCTAGGCCTGCTTCTAAGATAAAATAGGGCCAGAGGGACAATTTCAGGCCATTTTAAATGGGTGTCAGTGCATAATTTTCCAATCATAGTCTTAAGTTCTTTATTCATCCTCTCCACATGGCCTGAGCTCTGGGGGTGATATCGAACATGGAATTTTGGAGTTATCCCCAAGCAAGAATATATTTGGTTTAAGACAGAATCGGTAAAATGACTCCCTCTATCGAAGTCAATACATGCTGGCAGGCTAAAACGAGTAATAATTTCCTTTAAATGTATCTTTGCAAGAAAATCTGCTGTTGCTTGGGTCTTAGGAAATGCTTCCGGCCATGTGGTTAGTTGATCTACTATGACCAGACAAAATTTATAACATCCAGCCTTTGGCATTGTTATGAAATCTATCTGTAGATGTTCAAAAGGTGTGTAAGCCAGAGGACGTCCCCCAAAGGCTTTTCCACGATATGCATGTTGGTTATATGCCTGGCAGATAGGGCAGGCTGAACATACTTTAGAGGCTATAGTAGTTATACCAGGGGCTATCCATACTCTCTTGACAGAGTCCACGATGCCCTGGGTGCCAAAATGACCATTTTTATGAATAGATTGGGAAATTTGGTTATAGAAACTTCTAGGGAGCAGGGGTTTTCCTTCAGATGACACCCATACTCCATTAATTTGTTTTGCTTTAAATTTTTGTTTCCATTTTTCCTGCATTTCTCAATGCCCCTAATTCTTCAGCTGCCACATAAATGTCAAAGAATGTAGTACTCATTTATATATATATATATATATATATATATATATATATATATATATATATATATATATATATATATATATATATATATATATATATATATATATATATATATATATATATATATATATATATATATATATATATATATATATATATATATATATATATATATATATATATATATATATATATATATATAGTAATTATTTCTCTAACAGTCTTCACAAAACATGTGGGGAGCAGGGAAAAGCAACAAACTTTCCACAGGGTTTTTTTTTTTCTAATCTAGGAAGTTGTTCCTTAAGGGAAAGGATATTTAGAAACAGCTCTTCCATCCAGGATTTTAGGGTCCTGTTGCTGAGATTTAAAACAGCTGTTTTCTATCTAACTATCAGAGTCACACAGCTGGGAAGTATCCAAGGTCCGATTTGAACCCAGGACCTTCTGTCTCTAGGCCTGGCTCTCAATCCACTGAGCGACCCAGCTGTCCCTTAAGATTAAAGGGAAGAAAAAGAAAAACTGCTGATTCCAATTTAACTTAAGGAGAAAAGAGAAGAGAGAAAAAGTTTTTTATACTCACGTGTTCTAGCAGCTGTGTCTTTAAGCCAAGTTTGCTGTTAAAAGGGACTAAGTGGTGAGAAGGTAGAGTAAAAAGGCAAGGAAATTCAGAAGTTTATTGATATAATTCTTTAGACTCCCGTGTGGTCAGCCACAATGTGATATGGAAATCACTTTAAAAGACTGATATATATTAATTTAAGGTTGCCAAGGAATTCAGCTATATAATTCCTAAATGAAAACTCAAGTCAGCAGTCAACCTTTATGGAGTTTTTAATTACAAAGAGGAGGAAGAAAGGTATTAGAGGGAGAGAGAGAGGGATAGAGAGAGAGAAAAAGGAGAGAGAAGGGAATAGGGCTTAAGAACCCCCTCTGCTTAGGCTGGGCCAAAGGCCCAAGCCCTTAGATAGCTGAGACAAAGAAAAGAGATCAGTCCCTATCACTCATGTGACCAAAATGGAGAAACAGTCTCAGGGGCCTCCACCTCCAGCCTCCTTCAGAGCAAGCCCTCCTCTCAGATCTCTCCAGGAGCTCTCCCTCCAGGACCTCTCTCCTCTCAGAGTCCTTCAGAGCAAAACCTCTCAGAGCAAAACCTCCTCCTCCTGTCCTCAGACCCTGCTATCTTTAAGGCAACCATCTAAGTCCCCTCCTCTCAGTTCTCACATCTACCAATCACTGTCGATGTCTCCCCTGTGCCAATGGTGGCTCTAGCTTAACCCAGGACCGCCTAGAGGTCTGTTTCCTTTGCACATGTCTGTTGAAGGTCATATTTTCAAATAATTAAATCTTGATCTTTGCTTCAGCCCTTCCTAAATCCTGTTATTCTGAGTAGGGTGGAGATTGTAAGTTCCAAGACCTGGTTCTGTCATTCCAAGTATCTCTATTGTATCAATTCTAAAATCAATCATGACTCAAAGAACTTCCTGTTCTATGCTTAAGCATAGGTCAAAGCCCTTTCCATTGTTTAGCAAAAGGTTTCTGTCCTAAAGTAGTCTTAAGTTGGGAGGAGAAGGATCCTCCCATGCCAAGGAGTTTCACATTCCATTAGAGTTCTTACTATCAGTAGAAAATTTTTTCAAGTATGAAATTTCCCAATGGGGAATTTTCCAACATTCCTAAGTCTAAGAAATTTTAAGGTTTACAATGTGAAAGGAAAGAATTTAAGACCAAGTAAGAAATAGATAATATTGTAAAATATAACATGAATAATTTTGATTACATTTCATTAAAAAGATTTTCTAAAAACAAAACCAGATCTTCAACTGTACCATAAAGCAGTGATGAATATTTGAAACAGTCTGATATTAGATAAACATGGAAAGGTGAACCAATAGAATAGGTTAAGAGGAAAGGACCTCAGCTATCTACAATTTGATAAACCCAAAGATTCCAACTTTTGGGATAAGAAATAACTGTGTTTTTGTAGTGGCAAAAATTTGAAAATGAGGGGTTCTCTATAAAATGGGGAATGACTGAAGAAATTGTTGTATTTAATGGTGATAGAATACTCCTGTACTATTAGCAATGATGAACTAGATGATTTCTTTCTAATTTGGAAGACATTCCATGAACTGATAAAGAATGCAATGAGCAGAACCAGGAGATTGTACACAGAAACTCAAACACTGTGGCTACTTAATAGCAAGACAAGGATCCAGAAGGACTTATAAGAAAGAACTCTATGCTCATGCAGAGAAGGAACTGTGGGAGTAAAAACACAGAAGAAAATCATATAACTCTTCACATGGTTCTATGGGTATATGATTGGAGGGTTGGTTTTAAAAGATCACTCTATTACAAATATGAATAATATGGAAATGGATTTTGGGCAATCATACATGTGTAACACAGTGGAATTGTTTGTCAGCTCTGGGAAGGGAAGAAGGGAGGGAGAGAGCATGAATATGTAAACATGGGAAAATATTCTAAATCAATCAATAAAGAAATTTATAAAGAAAGTAATAGGAGAGATCATATTTATAGGAAAAATACTTCAATTGTGAAAATCTATCTTTCAGATAGAAAATCTATATTATATAATAAATATGTTCTGGTATTTATTCCAACCTTTCATTCATTGCCTTTTCTTATGACTCATCAAAAGAATTCCTCTTTTCCAAAGCTATTTATTATATCCTTCCTACTCTCTCCTTCTCTCCCTTCCTCCCTCCCTCCCTCCTCTCTCCCCGTGTACAAGTATTTATATGTGCATATATATATGTAATATATATGCACATATAAATATATGCTACATACATATATGAATGTGTCTGAGTGAAGGAAACTGGCCCATAGTTTTACTACCACTGTTCTATATGTTTGAGATATATTTGAATCATGACTGTCATTCAGTATTGTATTTAACATCTCAGTTTTGTATGTCATCTACAAATTTGAAAATCATATGAACTATCTTTTATCTAGCTCTTTGATTAAGAATATTTAATATGAACAATGTGGATAATATTGATGTTAAGTTTGTAGACTTTGTATATAAAGGTAAAATGGTTACTTGATACACCTAATAGGGAATAAGCCCAGCAGGTCCTTCTAGGCCCAGAAGGCTACCTCACTATTAGACAAAGGTTTAGAAACACCAAAGATAGTTTTATTATTATTCAAATGAAAGAGGACAGGAGGACTAGGAACAAAGGAACCCCTAATTTTGAATTCTCGATACTCCTCACCCCTTTTTCTATGGATTTTGCAAAGAACCATTTTCAAAATCTTCCAGATGCCTATATCTATACTCTCTGTCTATAAAACCCACTATATATCTACCTGATCTACCTAGTCCTCACAAATAATGTTTGGATAAGTTTATATTTCATCAGAGTAGCAGCTTTGAATTCTTGCTGAGTTCACCCTCTTCTGCCTGGGGCCAAGACAGCTTCAGGCCTTTTCCATAGACAGGTTTAATGGCTTACCAGCAGTTCTCTTCACAGGTGTCAGGAACCAGGCTAAGGAATCAGGACCACTTTGGATGACAGAATGAAGAGATAAAGTTGATAGGATCTCACACCAGGATACTAGGACAGCAGGAATGGTAGCTTCGTATCCACCAGGAACAGGTAGGCACCACCCTCAGACAAAAATCAGTCATAGAAAGTTGACTCTCCAAGCTCTCCCAAGGACAGGGACTAAGGGCCCTCAGCTATTCCAGTGTGTCTCTTACATCTTCCCCACTCTAGAATAAGGTTATCACAGTTCCATGGAATGCAGCAAGTCCTCTTTGCAAACTCTTGCATCTGCTCTCTGTTTACAAAGTTTTTCTTTCCTTTTCCTTATTGCAAATAGTAAAATTGAAGTTTAAACTATAACACACATGTAAGTTGGTATCAAACCAATGCTGGATCTGGTCACTGGGAGCAGTTACAAATCCCAAATAGTTTTACTATCTATACCCTACTTTACTATTTTGTATATATATATATATTCTGTATGTATAGTTGTATATATATAAAAATTTTACTATTTTGTATATATATATTTTGTATATATATTTGTATATATATAAATATTTGTATATATTTGTATATATAAATATATATATATATTTATATATGTATGTGTGTATATATGTATATATACAATATACATATATACATATAATATGAATATATAAACATATATAGATAGATATACACATATACATACGGAGATAAATATACATATATACATACATAATCAGAATATATCTTATCAAATATCTCTCAAAACTCTACCCATGTTATATCTAAAGGATTCTTCTTATCTATTCATCTTATATCAGTTTAGAAAATTTATAGAAAAAATCTAGATCCCACATATATGAATCTAGAAGCAAGTTATATGTTTCACCACCTGCTCAAAACAGCTCATACTATTAGGATAAAATGTTATGCCCTTTTCCATCAAGATAGGCAACAGTTCTTCTCTCCTATTACCAGAAAAAAACATTATATCCCACAAAAGCAGCAGAATTACTTTCATTTTTCCATCATTTCTCACTAGGAAATCATTATTGAGAAGATTCCATCATATTGTGATTCCATCAATTCAACCATACTAGTTTATTATGGTTTTTGTTTATTTTTTTTAATATCTACTATATTCAGGTTCTAGGCCAATCACTGGAAGAATAGAAAAAAATAAAGTCTCCTCCCTCTTCCCTCAATCAATCAATTAAATATATTTACAAATAAAACTGGGAAGAGAGCAGTAATACATTTCAATTTTGAAAGGAGGGCATTAGTATCTGAAAGCATAGAGGAGGGATTTTAAGGATATATCATTCATAGAAAGTGATACATGAGGTGATTCTTGAGAGGAGTGAAAGACTCTCAGAGATGAAAAGAAGAGCTAAGGAGTGTATTAATTTTCAGCATGGAGTCTAGCCAGTTTAATGACATGGAAAATGGAGATACAATGTTGTATCTGATGAACAATAAGAAGGTCAAATTGAATATATTTAAATATCCATGGAAGGGAATAATTATTAAGAATACTGGAAATTTAGTGAAAGGCAATATTATCAAAAGAAAAGTTAACATGTAAGTTAAGTTTACATTTAAACTGATGTTTATGGAGGGGAGAAGTTACATGTCCTGGATTATGAGAAAATCATTTTGGAATTGAAGGAGGATTAGCTGAGAAGTCTGCAATAATCCAGGCAAAGGAGATAAGATACTGAACCAGAATGGTGGACGTTTGGCATCCTGATTTTAAAAGATTAATAAGTCCACATTTAGTCTCTAGCTAGCAATCAATTGATTTCCTCCAACTTTATTCATCACAATCATTGTTAAATAGTTGTTCCCCTTCAGTCAGCTTGTGCTTTATAATCGAACCATTTTTCTCCTCTACAACCTTGAATTTATAAATAAAAGTTTTTATAATTCTTTATCTCCCACATTTTAGAATAAGTTCCTTACATTGATCTTTGGTTCCCTAAGCAATATTGGTCCATGTCAAATATATATATATATATATATATATATATATATATATATATATATATATGTATATATATATATATACACATTTATATATAATCATCTTCCTCTAATTCACTTATTTTTATTTGCTCACCAAGCAATGTATTTTTTTTTCAATCATACTTCTCTCTCTTTGGATTTATTTCTCTTTGTACCAGCAAATTTCTCCATTAATACAAACCCATTTAACCTGGATTTATTAATTATTGTGAGATCTTAGAAATAATATTATGACAATTTTCAAAAGTATGATTACTCAATTAAAAAAAATTATATTTTGTACTAAATTAGAGTTACCGATGGTTAACATCTGCTATCTTCATGAGCAAAGGGATATAGAAATTAATAGATAGTTCTACATAAAACTTTCAGATGACTAATAGGAAATTCAATCAAGAGTAAAGAGGGGGAACAGCTGGGTAGCTCAGTGAATTGAGAGCCAGACCTAGAGATGGGAGGTCCTAGGTTCAAATCTGGCCTCAGACATTTTCCAGCTGTTTGACCATGGGCAAGTCACTTAACCCCCATTGTCTAGCCCTTACCACTCTTCTGCCTTGGAGCCAATACACAGTATTGACTCCAAGATGGAAGGTAAGGGTTTAAAAAAAAAAGAGTAAAGAGGAATAACAAGTTTCTGTATCAATTGTAGATATGCGGTATTTAACTAATATTAACTAATATATATATATGTATATATATATATATATATAATTTATATTCACTGAGTGTGGTACTCTGTGACCCTCAGGTCCAAAGACCCTTAGCAAGGCTTAGGCCCAAGAAGGGTCCCCAGCCACATTCCCCTGCCTTTTTCTCCTTCTGCATTTAGGTTATGTATGTGTTCACTACCCCTAGAAACCCAGACAAGCATTTGTGTATGTATCATGCAACCTAGGCAATTTCTTGCTTTGTATCCTTTAATCTATGGACACCCCCAGTTCTCCAATACCTGTATGAGATGTACCCTAGAAAAGCACTGATGTATGGCATTGCATTGTGTCACTTAAGGTCTCTCTGTAAAGCATTGCCTGTTACCATGTGTATGGAAAGTTTGGGTAGAAACAACAGCCTATCTTGGTTCTCCTATAAAAAATCATGACTACTTAATAAAGTGAATTTGGTTTCCATAAGCACCTTAATCCTCCTGAATCCACTTAATTTTTCTTACTCCTTTGGACACCAGATTGTTTTCTGGCTGGCCAATCCCTGCCACTTACAACTGAGGACCATGTCATCAGTATTGCAGGACCAAAGGTCTCATATAGTTTTCAATGAAATAATACAATTTCATTTAAATATGTCTTTCTGTTGGAATATAAAATAACTAAAGAAAATTAAAAGTAGCTTCACTATTAGAAGATGCAGAGTATTACAATTTCAAGAAACTTGAGATAAATGACAAGAAGTTATACAAAGTCATAAAATCAGACATATTTTGTTATGCTGGTCACTGACATGAACATAAAAGAGGAATGTTTCTGCACAATCATATTTTAATTCATAACTCCAGAGAGACTCTTATGTGTAGATCTAAGAATAGAATGCTGATGGCAAATAAGTACTATGTAACAATTATGATATCCCCAGAATAATAAACAAAAGAGAAAGAACTCAATATCTGCACATCTGACTAAATTAAAGCTCTTG
Source organism: Monodelphis domestica (assembly GCF_027887165.1). Taxonomy (NCBI): domain Eukaryota; kingdom Metazoa; phylum Chordata; class Mammalia; order Didelphimorphia; family Didelphidae; genus Monodelphis; species Monodelphis domestica. The sequence goes on along the minus strand of NC_077229.1, from coordinate 352,867,427 downwards.
TATTTCTAGAGAATTAAATACTTTTTTCTTTTCCACACTTTTATTACTTAGAATAAGGCAAAAAGTTCAAATTAACTGATAACTGAATTCCTTCTTCATCTTCCTTTGATCAATTATTATTCTAGTTCAGAATACTTTTTTTTTGTTTCTGAGTGTACAGAATATAAATTGTTTTGCCTATGCAATGAATTATAGCTTTCATTTTTTTAAGTTTTAAACTGCCTGGTTTAACAAATTAAAATTCAGGACTCACTAAGATCGATAAGCAACTGAGAATGATATCAAATATGTATACTCTTCCATTGTATTTAAATACAATTGTGAGGTAAGAAAAATATTAGTTAGAAAGGGGTAAATGCTATAGGCATTTAGAATAATTCAGGAAATTACTTCATTCTTCCTGGTAACACAAGAAGAGGTGATGCTTAGGAAATATTGAAAAAAATATCTAGAAAAGGAAAAGATACTTCAGGAATAAAATATAAACCTTTTTGAGCTGTAAATATTAATAGAATATTCACAATTCCTTTTATTATCAAATGTTTAGATATGAAAATAAAAGGTTTTTAATCAACCCTAAATTCAATAAGGTTTCTGAATGTTCATAAATGACATCTTCATCTAGTAGCTGATGAAATTTGAAATCTTCGCTAATTAGGCTAATAATTACCTTGAAATTCATACCCCAACAATAATTGCTTAACTAAATAGAAGCAGGTAAAATGAGTAATATTCCACAAGGTTATGTCCTGAAGTAATTTTTTACTTAAATTTTATTAATAATCTGTATTTTTAAAATCATGTATTAAGGTCAAGTTGCAACTGTATGTATTAATAATAAATATTTATATGTAGCATTATAACTAAATAAGTATATGTACATATAAAGAATTAATAAACAGTTGGCTGCAGAGATTAAAGAATAAATTAAGGATTAAATATTAATAACCTTTGAAAAAACTGACAAAAACAATGAAATTTGACAAGAACAAATAGACATTTATAATTAGAATATACAAAACCAAAAATATAAATAAAAAGAACAAGCTATTCAAGATCCTATAAAGGAAAAAAATAGTTCATACTTTATGAGGTAAATAAGAACCAATAATGCCTTACTTTTGTATTTAAAGGATTGTTAGGATAAAATTTATATGTTGGCAAAATATATTTTAAATTAATATGCCATCATGATAAGTTACAAAGATCCCCATATCTAAAGTCAGAAGATATGTATTAGATACCTATGTCTATGTATGTATATAGATTTAGAAAAATATTTTCTTCTGGATCTCTTTCCTCAATTTCACGATGAGACATTAAAACTAGAATATGAATAATTCCTTTTGCTATCTAAATTTTTAACCAAATATGTATTATCTGGTATCACATTTCCAAATGTGTACTTGACTACTTCTACCACATATATTATAGAAATATTAAGCTCAACACTCTCAAAATTAACCTCATCTTTCTTCAAAATCTCTTCCCAGTCCCTAACTCCAACAATTATACCAGTCACTTAGGCTTATAGCCTAGGTGTCATCTGTAAGTGCTTATTCACTCTTTAATCTTCCCCAAAAAGTTTCATCTGCTGCCAAATTTTTTTTCAGTTTTACCTTCATAACATTTGTCAAAGCATCCCCTCATTCCTTGATATTATTACCATCATAGTTCAGGTAGCCATTTCTCTTGCCTAGACTATTGCAACAATCTTCTGGTTGGTCTCCCTTCCTCAATTCTCTCCCCACTACAGACTATTTTGAGTTAGATATAAAATTTATCTTCCTAAAGGATAAGTCTGTCCATGTAATTGCTTCATTCAATAAGCTCTAAGGAATTCCTGTCAACTGCTCCATCTAAAAACAAATATTGATCCCTTTATGCCTGTCCAGTCTTCATACACCTTACTTCTTCTATGTACCCTTTTCCTGGTCCTCATTTAGAACTTTCAGTCTCTGATTCCATTAATTTTCATTCTTTGCCCTAATTAGCTATAGTTCCTTTTCTTTCCTTTTCTTTTCCTTTTTTTTCATTGTTGTCTCCTGGTCCCACTGCCTTACTTCAGATCTCATTTTAAATCTTGTGTAAAAAAACCTGTCCAGCTGCTGTTGCTTAATATGAATACATCTTCTCTGAAATCATCTCTAATTTATTATGTATATGTTTACATGGTCTTTCAGATTAGACTAAGAGTTACTTGAAAGAAAATACTTTCCCCCCCATTTTCCCCAATTATCACATAGTGTTTAGAACAGTGGTCAATTATTAGTCAATTAATATTTCTTAATATTTATATTTCTTCATCATATTTTAAATATTTTTTCATATTTTATTTTTCCCCATGTGCCAGCTGCAATCCTAAGCACTGGGGATACAAAGAAAAATAGAAGGATATTCTTTCCTTCAAGAGTGACATAACATGTAAACAGTCATGTGCAAAGAAGCTCTATATAAGATAAATTGGAAATAATTAACAGAGAGAAAGCACTTACATTAAGAGGAATCAAGAAAGCTTCCTTTAGAAAGTGAGATTTTATTTGGAATTTGAAGGTAGTTCAGGAAGCAAGGAGTCAGATGAGGTGGGAGAGCGTTACAGGCATGGGAGATAGATAAAGAAAATGAATAGAGCCTAGAGATAGAATGCCTCATTTGTTTGGGGTAACAGAAAGGAAGCTAATGTTACTGGATCAGTGAGTAAGGCATAAGAAGACTGAATGTGACATACAGAATGTCTTATCATTATGTCTGTAGTTTTATATGTATACATATATTAATTTATTTGTTATTTAATTGTATATTTTAATTTATTATATATTTATAAAGATAATAAAATAGTCTACTACAAATAAAAAGGAACCATTGGAGTTTGAGCATGGAGTCCACATTAGGGACAATTCTTTGATAGAAAAGTGAAGGATGAAATGAAGTGATGAGAAAGTTGAGGCAGAGAAATACATGAGTAGCCTGTTGGAATAAGCTACGCATGAGGTGATTAGAGGAGAGAAGATATATTAGAGAGATGCTACAAAGGTGAAATATTGGCCAAATGTTCAATATAGTATAGTGGTGGATGGGTTGGGTGTAAAATTGAAAATGATATGTATATTGTACACCTATAAAAAGGAATAGTCATATCTTTATATATAATTAAGAAGTTAAGAAAAGGGGAAAATTGAGAAGAAAAAGAGCAGAACATAGTAGTACTTTGCTACCTTCATTTTACTTGACCATTGCTCCCTACATATTTTAACATATGTGTTACCCAAATCTGTGACAATAAATATATTGATATAAACCTTCTATTATTCCAAAATACCTCAGACTAAGAACAGGAGAGTGGTTGATTCTTCCCATTATAATCATGTTTAAATACAGAGATAACAGTAAAGTGAAAAGGAAAATGCAAGTTAGCAAAAAAATAAATCAAAAGTGATTTTGTTATTTTTATTGTTTATTTTGAAAAAGAAAGAAATGCAGTTGTCTTCTTTTTTATCTTCAGAAAACACATGTGGGAGGGTATACTCTTCCCAAATCAAAAGGTCTCAAAGTTTTTCATGCAATAAGTTTACACTTTGTAATACAGATAAAAATAGAGAAATATTTACTGAAATAAATGCTTCTTGAAAGCAGCTATGTGGCTTAATGAATAAATTGCTAGAAATGAGTCAGCAAGACCTGTTTTCAAATCCATCCTCAGACACTTAGCTGTGTGACCAGGGCAGATCACTTAACCTCTCAGCTTCAATGTCTCACATAAAAAATTGGGTTAATAAAAGCCCCTACTTCCCTTTAGGTTTCTGAGAATGAAAAGAGGTAACAATTTTAAAATGTTCCATAAAGATTAAATATAAAATCTATAAAAATGTTATCTAGTATTATAATTAGTAGTAGTAGTAGTAGTAGTAGTAGTAGTAGTAGTAGTAGTAGTAGTAGTAGTAGTAGTAGTAGTAGTAGTAATAGTAGTAGAGGTAGCTGGATTCTTAAACTTTAAAGTGTTCAGAAAATTGATACAAATTCCAGTGTTGGCAGAAATCAACATCACACAAAGTTGAATAGACTTCTTGTATTTAGTAGCATCAGCACAAAAGTAAGCTATTAAGCAACTATTTCTGTTAATTTTTCAAATAACGATTTTCATCTCACCCCTCCCAAAACCCAGAAGGCGACCATTGGAAGTGAATGATTATCAGGAGATTAAAGCTCTACTAATATTTCCAGGACAATGACTTCCCTCAGAAAATCCAATCATGCTCTCACTTGTGCATCTGTATCTTCTCTCATCTTTGTGTGGCCAACTAAGTAGAGAGAAGGCAGCTAGAAGAAAATATGCTTATGTGGGAAATTTTTAAATGAGCCAGAATATGCTATCAATGTAGCTGTTTATGAGTTAGATTTTCCAATCATCAGTGTTGCAGAAACTGAATTTGAGCTCTCTCCCTAATAGCTATGGTGAAATCTATTTGATGGCAGAATTTCAGGAAACACAGTTTGAGGGATAAATAGCAAAGACGTATTCAAAATACCATTTAGCCTCTAAGCAACTAGAAATGACTGTAAACAAAGAGTTCCAGTTAGCCAATTAAGATGCAAAAAAATGCTTGTAATAAAAACTTAATTAACAAACATAAAGCAATTTCCTTTGGAGGAGTAATCTAGAATCTAACTCATCTTCCACACAAACATCAGTAGCCCATTTTACTACCTATTTTATGATGAGTACAAATGCTAGGGTACAATAATAATTCCTTATGTGATCTAGGTTACTTAGCTTAAAATAATCTAATATTTTCCTTTATTCTTTCAAAAATGAACATCAAATAAAGGACATAAAATGCAATTTATTCCAAAAGTGTATGAAATCCATTTTGAAAAAGGAAATGCGATAAACTGGAAAGAACATTGCTCTAGAAAAAGAACATTAAATATTGCCTTATTTCTTCTTAAACTCTCTGGCCAAATCTGCTAATTGAGGCTTGACTGAATGCCCTTTTAGTTTGATTTCAGGTCTAGATCTATTATCATATGTATTGTATTGGAACAATCATTAAACTAAGAATTTGTGTTCTGTGACTTGGTCTAGCTGTTAGGTATTCTTCATCATCTCTAAATTGAAGGGTCTGAATTAGATGAGTTAAGATTTTTTTTCTACCTCTCATTATGGATCCAATTGTAACAAGATTTAGTTAATTTCAGAACCTCACCAAATTTTTCACATGAGGACATTTTAATTTTTAATCATAAAGTGACAATCATGATCAATTTTGCCTTATCCTAGAGTATTTCCACATTTGGATTTCTAATTTAAACTTGTGCCTCAAATAACAAAATACTGCCTTTAATTATTTCTTTAAAATAGGTTTTCAACATTCAGCATAATATCTGTCAGATAGTGAATAACTCTTCAATTCAACTTCAGTTGAGTGATGAAATAATAAATATTTTAATATATTCAAATTGATAAATTCTCAATTTCCTCAAATAATCTGATTATAACATCTTTGAATCTTGAAAGAATGGCTATGTTCTAAAGAATATTCTGATTCTGTCACATGGTCTCTCAATTGCCCTCCAACCCTAAGGGTTTATGGGTATTAACCTTTAGGTAATGGCAATTCAGAGCAATATTAAAAATAAACATATGCCCAACCTACATTTTGTTTAATTGACAATGTATACATTTCAACCCTAGTCATATATTTCCCAGGAGCAGAAATATTTATGTATGTCAAACTTTTCAGAGGATACATGCATTCTGTGAAATTCTTTACACACACATATATACATATATACATATTTTTTCCTTTCACCGATAAATGTCCTCATGTATTAGACTTCTAAATGCCTTTGTAATCATACACTTACATGATTTCATGTTTATAACTATGAATCATAGCACTTAAATATGTACATCTAGATCTGTGATTTCTTTTCTGAGCTACTGTTCCATATTCCCATAAATTTAGTGGACTATCTACATAACCCATAGACATATAGAACACAATCTATTGAAAATGGAACTCATTATCTTCCACCAGAAACCTGCTCCACCACCTAACTTCTATATTTCTGCAAAATGTAAACATTATTGTGCTAACAACCAAGGAGAAAACTTCACTTTTTTCCTTTAATTTACTTTACTCCCTTTGTCCAATCAGTTGCAAGCTTATTATTTTTACTTCCATAAAAGCTTTGGCATATATATTTATTTCTACTTTCCTTTCCACCACCCTGGTTTAGACATTCATTACTTCTCTGCAATACTGCAACATCTTCTTAACTATGAATGTTCAGTCTTTTTTTTAATTAACATTTCTAAAGCAAAAATGTCACCTCACTTACATGCTTTAAAAATAAACAAGAAATACCTCAGTATAAACTATAAATACTTCAGTCTAACATGCATGAGCCTTTATAATTTTCCTTTATTCTACATTCTCAAAGACTTCTAGAATTTGAATGAGTCCATTAACTTGCAATATCTGTGTTTACTTCAATTTTTTACTTCTATTCATTCCCTAACTCATCTCATAGATGGTTAAGTGGGGCTTAGTTAAAGCACAGTTCCCCTTAGGAACTTATTTTTTTGGTCTAGAAAAGTGAAGAGTTATTAAAAGGAAAAAAAATTTGTCTAAATTTTACCAGACTGAAAGAACAACTTCTACAAACACTCATATTTTTTCCATATTTGAGGTATTAATTAGAAAAATAACAGAATTGGAAAATGTTATTGAGAGTAGATCAGCAACAAAATTAAGTAGGCAAAATAAACCACAAAACACAAAGTCAAACTAAGAAGTGAAAAGCCATAAAATATTCAATGGAAGTCATTAAACAATTAACAATTATTACACCAAATATCAGGGGATTAAATTTTCAATTAAAAAGAAATACAAATAGGAATATATCTACAGTTTTTAAAATAACTTTTATTTTCCTTGTTTTAATTAGTAAACATTTTGCATTTTTCCTATCAATTTTATTGAAATAAAAATAACAAAATAAAAAAAAACCTAAAAAATATTCATGATAAATCAAAAAAATTATTTCTTTGGACATGAGGAAAAATGTCTATTTTATTCTTCATCTTGGGTTTATTCATTTTTGTCCAAAAGTTTGTAGTATGATTCATTATAAATATTCTAAAAATGAGGTTTGTCCTTGTATTGATTCAGAGTTCTAAAGTCTTTAAAACTTGTTTGCCTTTAAATTGTTGTTACCACGGCATGAATGATTTTATTCCATTCACTTCACTTTTTATCAGTTCATACAAGCCTTTTCAATAATTTTTATCATATCTTACAGAGTAATCGTCTTTTGTTATAGTTACAAAAATTTTTTGTCTTTCTTCAATCATGAGGCTTGTTAGTTTGGATATATTCCATTTTTCAAGATCATTTATTGTTCCTTATTTCTTCCGATATAGAATAAAAGCTCATTTGCTTGGCAAGTAAATTCTTTCCAAATCTGGCACTAGCTTACATTTTATATAGATTTCAAAATAAATTACTTTCACTATACTCTCCAATCCAGCCAAACTAATTGTTATAACATGATATTCCCCTTACTGATTCTATGAATTTTCACAAATTTCTCCTATGCCAATATGTGATATCTAAGATGTATTTACCAACTCCTGCAACAAGACTTGCAATTATGTTGTGATACCCTATTTCATTTATTTTGGACATTTTTGTATGTAGTTGTTTTTTTTTTTCATTTTAAATTTATATTCACAAGGTCTACCTTTATACCTGGAACAACTGTTAAGTGGCTGACTAATTATAATGATTTAACCCCAAATATTAACTAATTAAAAAAGTCAAGAATAATGAATGGATTAAAGAGTCGATATAAATAAGAGTGATAAAATGAAATAGTCTAGAGTAACGTATGAACATAAGAAATTCAATTCATAGTGAAAATCATGTTTATAGTATCAAAGCAGATGAATAAAAATGCAAAAATGTGCAAAAGAAATTCTTGAACATAGCAATAATTAAAGATAAACACATGAGAGAAATCAAGTTGTCAAATGTTTTAAATGAACAATGTAAATTGCAACTGTAGATGGAAGCAATATAGGAACCAAAGAAGTTGCTATTCTATGATAGATTTATATTATGAATATGTGCATTGTTCAACATTTGGAAAATGCAATTAATAATTAAATAAATTAGATTATAATATTAATTTATTCCGGAAAATATTTTGATAAAATACATAATCACTTTGACATCAATGAAAATCTAGCATCATTTCATATGGAGAAACACTAGACATTTTCCCTCACTAAACAAAAAATATACAAGGATCTTATTTTCCCCTCACATTAATTGTCAGAATCTTAGAAATCTTATCTATAGCAAAAATGAGAAAGAAAATTGTCACAAACATTTGGAAAAAGAACCCAAACTATCCCTATTTTCAGATATAATATTTGTTTTACTTGAAAACCTGAGAGAATCTACAGCAGATGCAGCTGGAATTTCTACCTTCAGTTAAGTAGCAGATCACAAAATCAATTCACAAAATCAACATTTTCATAAACTGGGGTTGGGGGGAAGACCAGAAGACAAATATTCTAATTAATTTCAATAAAATTTCCACAAAACACAAACAATATCTGGGAAATATTAAAGACATATAAATATAAGGAAAAATACCTTAATACAAATAAAATGAAAAAAAAATTGGAAATATATCTAAGGCTCATGAATGGGCTATTTCAATATATTTAAATGCTAATTCTACCTAAGTTATTTAGAAATATTTTCTTATCAAATCAATGCAACAAATATTCATATATGCATTTTGAAAAGACATTGAATTCATGTGAATTAAAAGCAAAGAATATAAAGTAAAATTATAAAAAATATATAAATAAAATGGTAAAATATTACAAGTGCTCAGACAAAATAATCAAGCAATAGTCACCAACATTAAATTGTACTGAATAAAAATACAAAAAGTAAATTAGTAGCACCAACTAAATAAGTAATAAAGTTGTCCCTCTCTATATTGTGGTTCACTTATCACAGTTTCACTGTATCACGGGTTTTAATATATATATATATATATATATATATATATATATATACATATACATATATATGTATATATATAGTTTTGCATAGCAGAGTTTTCACTATATTGCAGGATGCTGATGAATATCCTACTATACACAAAGGAAATACAGTTTGCCACTACTACTTTCCCAAGTTTGCCAATGTGGGATTGTACTCAGCACACTATTGACTGATGGAATTAAGGCAACCAACCATAGCTCTGTGTTCTGTACCCTGGCCACTGATTGGTTAATGACTGTAGCATCCGTCTGTTTGCTGTCCCACAGTGTGCCCATATATTCAGAAAGTGTTTAAGAGCATATAAAGTGTTTATGTGGGTATGGGAAAGGTTAATGAGAGTGTGGAGAAGGTTTACAGGAGCTTTAAAATATATATGTATAAATAATAAAATAAATATAACACCACTCCTTAAGCAGATTTTTGCCTATCAAAGGGTCTCTGGAACATAACTCCTGCAATAGGAGAGGGCTGACTGTACTAAGAAGCAATGGAACATGGAATTCTATTGTTTGATAAAGACCAGCATGTATTTTCTTCCTTTTAATATTTCCTTTGAAAACTTAAAAATATTTTTGTCAAAATAGCCCTGGCCCATCACTTATATAAATAAGTTTTTGACTTGTTTTAAAGGTATTTTCTTTAAAATTAGAGAAGAATCAAAGGATATATCCTTCACAATAATGGATAAAGTATTTATAGCTAAGGAAGGCATAGAGGAGATTCAAGTTACAAAATCAATAATTTTATTAATAAGGTACTTGAGAATATTTTAAAAATGTGAATATAATTATCCTTTAAAATTAAATCAAAGTGGGAAAATAAATTCATAAATAAAGCTAACAAAGAGCAATATCTGAGTTAGTTAAGGAGTTGATAAACAAAAACATCATAAATTTTAAATATAAAAATATCATTTCATTAATATATATCCTCTTTAGTATGATCATCTAATTGTGAAAAACATTTAGAATTCATTTTATCATATTGTATCTATTAATTGTAAAGGTAATTGAATAAATTTTTTAAATTATTAAAATAATATTATATAGCATTTTTGCATTCATTATACTATAAGTTAGTCATAATCACTTCAGTTTTTCCTTTATGTAATTCTTTTTTTGTGCATTTTAAAGTATTTTCTTAATGCACTTTTTTCAGTCTGTGTTCTAGCCACCAACTCACTCTAGCTTCCTCTAAGTAGAAGCCCTTTTTTATAATACATTAGTGTTAAACAAAATAAAGATGTTTAGCAAGTCTGAGAATGTGTCTTCTTTTGTACCTATAAATACTCATATCAATGCCAAGTGTTTGGACATAGGTTCTTAAAAACATGATTTATCAGTGCTTTCATTAAAGCTTTGAGGTCTTTCAAAATAATTCCACACACACAGTATTATTAAAGCTATCATGTACATTTGTCCTTCTGGTATTCATTTCATTTCACATCATTTAATAAAAATCTTTACAAATATCCTTTGAACAAGAAAGGAAACATTTTCAAGAAATATTAAAATCCCTGTTCTTGGAATTAAAATCCCTCAATAACCTAATTCCCAACCAACTCATTAACAATTTTATTCTTCTTACTATTCACTCCCTGCTTCACATTCTCAGATCCAATAGCATTGGTATCCTTGATGTTTTTCTAACAAGATACTACATCTCTTGAATGTGAGAATTTTCACTGGTTATTCTTCATGCATGGAATACTTTCCTGATCTGTGTCATCTGGCTTTCTTGGTTTCTATCAAGTCCCAAACTAAAATCTCACCTTCTACACAAAGGTTTTCCCAGCTACTAAATTCTCATGTCTTTCCTTTGTAAATTAATTCCTGTTGATCCTAAATGCAATTTTTTGTACATATTTGTTCATGTGTTGTTTTCTTAATTCGGTTCAAATTTCCTTGAGAGAAGGGCCTCTTTGTTCTATCCCTAATGCTTAGCAAAGTATTTGCCACATAACTGGTGCTTTATGATTGTTTATTTATTGACTGACATTGCATAACTATTAACATACACAGCTTGGGAAGCGATGAAGGTCTAAGATGTTAGTATTACAAAAACAATAAGAGGTTGAATGGACATATGAGTTCTACAAATATGTGCCTCTCCTTCAGTTTCACAAGCCAAGAAATTATTTTTCACTGTCCTGCAACTTGTTCCCTAAATCAATACTGTCATTGTTTTTGTTTTACACTTTTACACTTTGAACCAATTTTTAAGTCATTTCAGGAACTATTGTGGATTGATTTGTGATAAGCATATTCTATGGAATCAGCAAAGGTTACATCAAGTCATGCAATCATTGGATTTGGAGCAGGAAGTGATGCTTCTGCTGCCAAAGATTTCTATTATCCAAGTCTGAGTTTTGCTCTTAAAATTAGCAAGGAATTCCTTTTTCCTATACCTGCTTGAGGCCCCAAAGAAATTACTATCATTTGGGGCATCTGTCAGGATTCAAGAGAAATATGCAAGCAACTAGCTTCTATTTAACCCAATGCTTGAGAAAACTAGGCTTATCCTCAAGCAAGTAGGCTGAACTTTAAATACACCTATCTCTTCTCCAGGCAGAAAGAGATGAGGAAGTAGATAAAGATCTAAGAAGTCTAGGCCAAATTTCCCATCATTACTAGAAAGGCAGTTAGATAGGGGGACTGTAAGGTGGAGGATGATAAAGGAATAGTTTCATGATGAAATTACTGCCTAAACAGGCTTAAGATGCAGATCATTCTTAAAGATTTACAATAGCCGGATAAAACTGCTAGAGCATGGATATGAATTTTACTAGGGAGGGTTTGACTCTGACTTCCAGGGAAGTGAGACAAGTGATATCTATGTGCAGGAATGTTGCACTAATTGTTCACATAAAAAACCCTGAAGAACTTCAAAAAATAATCACAACAATTCCTACATGATACAATATTTCTTTTCTTTTCTCAGGTGGGTTTTCTGAGCATTGAGAGCTGCCATTCATCACAATTAAGACACAAGCCTGACAGGTATTGTGTTTTCAGTCTATCATAATACTAATGTACCTTCCCAGGAAGAGACCAGAGAATGCCTAACTAGATGAGAAAGCCAAGGTTGTGCACAGCTCCAGAGAATCTCCAAGTCATTTGTTTCCCCTGATGGCAAGTACTGAAAGTGTTTAGTCTCTGTTTGATGACCTGGACCTTGTGGAGGAACAGCAAAGTGAGCCTAAGTCTCAGATATTTATCATTTAATGCAATGGAGATAGCAAGACAAGCAGGGAGAAGTAAGTGGAAGTGGCCAAAGTTCCAAACTGAATCAGATAATAGAGAAGTGGGGATCCCTGAGATAGACAAGAAAGGCATCACCATCAGACAGTGCAAGGGGCCATGTATTGGTTAACAACAGATTAGGGATCCCTAGCTCGTAGGTATCATTCTATATTCCTCCCCAAATTCAGGCCCTTATAGATGCAATGTAGTGAAAAGAATAGGCGATTTCAATATATTCATGTGTCCGGCAGTTTTCTTGAATGATTTCAATCATAAGGAGAACTCCATTGGAACAATTGCTCCTTCATTTCACTCAAGGTGCCTTGGGCCCCTGGAAAATAGGATAATTGAAGTGCTCTGCTAGATATTGGATCTCAGGTCACCTTAATTCTAGGCAATCTTGATATATACCAAACCCGACTAATTCCATACACAATGTAGAAGGTACCACTACCGAAGGCACTAAAATAACTGTAGTAATTGTGGGAACAATAAAAGTACTTCAGGTCTAAGTAGTTCTAGTTCCTGAATACTCCATTCCCTTACCTAAAGTGGCTTGCATATCCTAGGACAGTGATGTTGCACTATTTAGAGATGAGCCTCACCCCACCCCCAAACAATGCCATGTCCCAGTCCCAACTGTGTGCACCACTCCCTAACTGCATGCAGTGCCCCACCACTCAGGGGTACAGCCAGTGGCTGGGCCAAGCTCCACTCCCATACTCTCCCCTTGCCTTTGGAGTATAGGTCCATGCTAAAATATTGAAGACTCTAAGAGCATAAAAGGAATGTAAATATACCAATATTTATTTGGGAATGAAGATAAATATTTGTAACAGTGCTATATTATGGTTAAGCTCTTCCAGAGACTTGATAATATATCATGGAATAACTTCATTTGAAAACAATTTGTGTGTAGTATTCTATAATTGTTGACATTTAAAAGAGAAAAGTAAAATACCATTCAAAAATACAATTCAAAAATATCATTAAAGATATGAAATATAAACAAAAATCATTATATAATAAATTATGGCAAAAGGTCAAGTTGCATGGTAATATTTGCATGTATATATTTGAATAATATATATGAATAAATATATACATGTGAACATATACATAAATATATATATATACACACACAAATATGGGGTTCTGGAAAATAGTCATAAAATTCATGAACTATGAAACTATACATCAAGAAGATAAAAAATACATAGTGCATATCAATTTATTTATTTCAAATTTGGCATAATTACTACATATTCGACACAACTGTTCCTGAAACTGTATTTCAAAAACAAGATTTTATTGCATCAGTAACAACACATATAGAGAAAGTTTTCTTATGGGAAAGAAGAGCAATAGCACAATATAAAATATGGGCATGGTGAATATTATGTCAAAAACTGAGCTCATAGTCTTCCTCCCAAAACTAATCTCTTCTCTAACATTCCTATTTCTATTGAGGGTATATTTATTTTGGTCATATACACTTTCAACCTAGGAGCTGTAAACATAAATCTCCAATTTCACTTGTTTCTCATATTTTATATGTTTTTTTTCAATTATACCTTCTCATATTTCTCTCACCAGTTTCCTCTATTCTCATGAAGTCACTGCCCTAAGTCAGACCCTGACACTTCTTACCTGAAATATTGAAATGGCTTCCTAATTGGAATTCCTATATCCAGTTTCTCATCTCTGCAAAGTCCTCTTCATGTAATGACCAAATTGACATTTTTAAAGTGTAACTAATCTCACTAATCTAATCAAAAAAGCTCCAGTGGTTCCCCATTACCCCTAGGGAAAATAGCAATTCTTTTCCTCTCATTTCAAGCCCTTCAAACTATTGGCTCTGCATTGTTTAACCATGACTTCCATTCAAGTACTCTATGCTTTAGGTAAATTGTTATTCCCTGGACATGACAGTCCATCCCTTGTCTCTATGCTTTTTTATAGAATATATCAATGCCTATAATGATTTATTTCCTCATTTATGCCTTTTTAAATTCCTTTAGTGTTCAGATACTGTGTCAATTTTTCTTCCTTCACCTATCCCAAATTAGGAAATCCCTGTATTTCTTTTATATTATATATTTTGTATATTAATATAATATGACATATACTATAGAATGAGTTGACTTAGAAGCCCAGAAGACATACTGCCTGGGTGATAACTTTACCCATTAAAATTCTATCAGGAGTTCCTTGTGACATTGAAATAATAGGTAGTGTCAGTATCCACATTTTGTTTATAACTTATGCTTACGTTGCTACTTATGGTATCTGCCCTATTATTCCCATTCCCTACTATTGTGCTAAAAGGAATAATAAAGTGGAGGAATTCCACGGATACTGGAACAACCTCCAGGAAGTGATGCAGAGCGAAAGGAGCAGAACCAGGAAAACATTGTACACAGAGACTGATACACTGTGGTACAATCAAAGGTAATGGACTCCTCCACTAGGGACAATGCAATGTCTCTGAACAATCTGCAGGGATCTAAAAAACACTATCCACAAGCAGAGGATAAAAGTGTGGGAGTAAAAACACCGATGAAAAGCAACTGCTTGACTACAGGGGCTGAGAGGAAATGACTGAGGAGAGACTCTAAATGAACACTCTAGTGCAAATACCAACAACATGGAAACGGGTTCGAACCAAGAACACATGTGAAACCCAGTGGAATTGTGCGCCAGCTATGGGAGAAGTGGTTGGAGGGGGGTGAGGGGAGGAAAAGATAATGATCATTGTTTCCAATGAATAATGTTTGTAAATAACCAAATAAAATAATGTTTAAAAAGTAAAAAAAAATCCATAATAGACTTTTTAAAGGTTCATTGGTCACATGAAAATGAAAATGGTCTTCTACTTGATCCTAGTATAGAGAAATAGAATGAACATGTAAAATTTTCAAAATGGAAAATATAGTCTACATGTAAGAATATACAATTCCTTTAAAAAAAAGAGCCATCTAAAGGTAAGACAGGCTGATTTTGGCAAAAATGGGTACCCCTTAGTGGAGGTCTTCAAACAAGGGCTGCTATTCTGTTGAAGAGATTTTTGTTTAGACAGTTTTTCTAGATGAATTATTTTCTAAATATGCTATTTCATGATTTTGTAATTTATATCAACAAGCAAATTTTTAAAACTTCTCCATTCCATCTGGCCACTTAAAGTAGGCACAGAGTGACAAAATATAAATTTCCCTTCCTTGATTTAGATTATAAAGGTGAATTTTATATCTAATTTAAGGGAATTATAAAGATGAATTGAATCCATGTCAGAAAATAAATTGCTAGATATTATATACTAGTATGATTTTCTTATTTTGTCTCAATCTTGAGGCCCAACATTCAATTCTTCTTCTTTCTTATTTTTTTCTATGGGAAAGTTAAAGCTTGGATCTAGTAAATGTCAGTGCTAGGATTTGAACTATAGTCTTTCTACCACCAGATCCTGTACTATATCTACTCTACAATCATCTGGATTTTTCCACTGGAAATATCTTGGCAGAGTCTGCCACCTCCTATCAAATTGCCTACAATCATTTCTATTTTTTCATCCTTCACACAATCTCCCACTATGATTCTTTGGAAGACAAGCATGTTAAGTCTCCCCAATCTTGGTTTTTCCAAGAGATTAGAATGTCAGATCTCCCCAATGAATCATTCTACACATGGAATCTATACTTTTATGATTTTCTCACTAAAGGGTATAAAAATGGAGAAAATGTTGCACATTTCTAGAAGGAAGTTTCAACAACTTAGGGAATAAAAGAGAAAGAAAGAAAAAAAAACACTGAAAGACATATTGACAAAAAGATTAGGGGGTACCTCCTTTTGGCATTAGAGTTCACAATCAGGATAAATGGCAGGATCAACCCCTTCTCAGTTCAGTTCATTATAGCCAAAAGTTCATCTGAATCTCCTAATGTAATGTGAGATTTCTGCAAGGATCCTTATAACATCTTCTCCAGAAAAACCACATTCCTGGCCCAAGTTATTGGTGATTATATTTTTCCTAAAATTACTATAAAAGATCTTAAATTTTAGATTCTTAGATTAATTACACAACCCCCCTCAGGAGGCTATATACTAACAATAGAATTGACACAGGATACATGGCTAACTTATAAGTTATATGAATCAATTCTCCCAAAAGCAAAAGGAGAGGAGAAAATTAGAGAAATATATATATATATATACATATATATATACACACACATATAGTTATAGAGACAGGAATGTATATATGTTGAATTCATATATGTATAAAATACCAGTATAAATTAAAATAATAGAAGATCTTTGATTCTCCATTAAAGTCCAATTGAGATTACTTATATCCTACAAGCATACAAGACACATACAGCAATATTGCAGCTATCCAACATCAGTCAGAACTTTAGAAAATTGCCATACTACAGAAGAAAAATAATGTCAAAAATCTTAAGTAAAATGGAAATATGATTCCTTGGTCTTATTTCTACTTCAGGCTCAGGGATAGTAAGCCAATGTTAAAGTCAAACACAGATACATGTTATTTTCATATAAAGACAAGAAACAAAGAAGTCCAACTTCAGGACATGACAAAAAGTCACTTCCCTGAATTCTTCAAGACAATCTGCCTTGTCATAGATTCATATCATCCTCACAGGGATTATCAATTTCCTTGACCTTGTGCTTCTTCATACTGATCAGTGGCTTATTAGCAGTCTCTTCTTCTGAAATCATATGCAAGTATCAGTTAAAGTACTAAAATATTTAACAACCAATGGCAGGTTTCCATAATCTAAAGCTTTTTCATATGCAATATAATCAGGGGTTGATAGGTATTTTATACTAATAATTCAATATGAAATGAGCAATACAGCTTTCATATACTCAAAAGAAAAAATCAAATTCCAATTAGGAAGAAAGAAACAAGAAAAAAAATTAAAAAGAAAATCATATCAGAACTCCCATTAAACAATGAGTCAGCCAAACATAGGCACAAAAAAAGATTTACCCTTAAAAATGAAAGATATTATCTCTCTAACTTGGCTATGATCCACAGTTTGATTGAATATTTTTTCTCCTGGTAAAAGTTTGGTATAATCTTTGCTACAACAGTGAAGACAAATCCAAAAGATCACTGTAATTCCCAAAATTAAAAAGGCACATTTGGCTATAATAGTTAACAAACCAAATCCCTGTAGCCATGACAGGTTCGACCAGATATCACATGGGTCTCTAAAGCAATTTTTGAGAGTCATTCAAAATCCTTTGAAGCTCATGAACATTTGTAACAATTTCACCAGATTTATTTATATAGGAACAATATTGAATAATAAGGTGACACCACCCTTATTACTATAAACATATCAAGATCTACTTGGTTTTGTATAACTGTCTTTGCTAAGTCAATCTCATCAGGTAGGAATGAGATAACCTTAGTTCTGGAGATGGCTTTAACTGTATCTTGAGCCTATCTTTCAACTTCAGCAAATATATTTCTAATAAAATATATTACTGCCATCATTCCAAAATTAGGAAGAACTGCCCACAAAAATCTCTTTATTCTTATTAAGGATACTACTGAATTAGGCCTTGATTCTTCAATGCCACCAAGTACACAGATTCCTAGAGGTGGACTTGTCTATCTGACCAATATAGAGGTCATGCATCCCTAATGGCAGAGTAGCATAGGCCAGACCACAAGTGCTATACCACCTTTGGAGAAGGGTAGAGTAAGCTGAAGAGTTACAGATATAAAATTACCCAGGGGTCACTAAGCCCCATGGGAAATCTACCTTCAGCTGGGATAAGGCAATAGCAGTTGTAAAAGACATGTATTTGTGTATCCCATTCTTTGTGTTTTCTAGTTTTGCCTTAGCACAAATAAATATTGTGGTAGGGAATGGGATAGTGAAATTGCTCTTACATTGTCATCCATAAACTTAATATTCAGTGGGCCCTTACCTCTCTTCACATGACAGTCAAATGTAGGCACATGATTGATCAGAGAAAATCAGGCTCCCAAATATCTAAAAACCACTTCAGAAGACCAGTTAAAATCAAGTGAGATTTTTAACTCTTTAGATATCTCAAAAAACAATGTTACAGGTTGTGACCATTTTGTGACCATCTGACATTATTTGTGTGATGTGTAAGAAAAGCAAAAGGAGGAAAATACTGTTTGATAACATATGAACATCCTGGAATGCAAGTTGTGGCAAAAGTTCATTCATAAGGACAGGAATTTTTGCCCATGACAAAACAGAACTCCAATGGTTCTGGTGATAGACTCAGCATGGATAGGGGCCAATTGTGTTGCCTTGGAAAAAAGTAGGTCTAATTGGACTATGACTTTTTATAATAGCATCATTCCTAGTCCTGTCATGGGAAGAGGGTACAAATTAAGACAGTACAACAGAAATTATAGTTAATAACTAAAACATACTAACTGAAGGTAACATTCTGTAACAGAATAAGCTTAACATAGTAAAGTCTTAGTCTGATGACAATTCCTTATTATTTCAATATGAAATATGAAATTTCAATATGAAATGCTCCAGTGGTGTCCAGCTGCTTAATGCATTGCTCCCAGTGAATATCTAAGGAAAGGGGACTTTAATAAATTGAATCAATATGGAGTTACTTTAAAGACTGTCCTCATATAGAATATGCATGTATTAAGCTATAGATGAGTTTAATTTTATTAAAGGGAAATAAATCTAAAGTAAATTATTATATATAAATTTCCCAAACTGTGAGATTTTTTGGCTGTTTTCAGATTATCCTTTAATAATAAATAGTCAATTTAAGCTTCCTCAGTATAAAATACTGGCTTATGTGATAGCTCTGATGAAAAATGTTTCATAATTTTCAATTCCTAAGTTTTTAAAAATGTCATTGATTCCAAATTACAAACAAAACATTTTACGTTTAATTATTAGCATTTAGTATTTTCTAGGCACAGTTTCATAAAAGTCTAAACACTATTTCTTCCAGAAATGTTGAAAGAGGGAATTATGTGTTCCTGAGTAAATCCTTATCAGTCAAGGAAAAGTGGGAGTATACTTGTTTGTTTGTTTTTATCTTGAAAGTGTACCCAGAGCATTCCAGGTTGTCAGCTTATGAAGTCAAGCTTTTTGGAATTGTGTTGTCTTTAAATGCTCCCAGTAGGCCAAAATGTAGAGAATCCTTGACTCTTACATCCATTTATCTCCTCTTGAATCCCAGTAGAGAGAAATTATTTGAAACAAGATTCAACAATGAGTCAAGCAGCATACTATTGGGAAATCATCCTTAACTGACTAGAGAACATAAATGAAGGGGCAATACCCTTTTGTAGTTTTGAATGCTGAAGAAATGTTTAATTTCTGGTGTTACAGACAATTAGTGTAGAACACTTTAATAGAATTCATTTCTATTGGGTCTCAGAGGCAATTAGAAAACATCTTACTTTAAATTTATTGGGATCTTAACCTTATACTTGAACTCTACTTTACTTTTAAGAAAAATAGCATTGTATGAAATCCAAAAGTTCCCAGTTATCTGGTGGATTCTCTCTATACTTCTCACTCCTGAAGCCTTTTCAGGCTAGCTTTTGTTCCCATTACTTCCATTACTCAATTTTACTCCTCTCTCCAAAGTTACCAATGATCTCTTAATTGATAAATCTGATAGCCTTTCCTCAATACTATTCTTCCTAGACCACTTGCTGCATTTGATACTATTGAGCATTTACCCTTTCATGCTTTGTTATTCTTGGGCTTCCATGGCATTATTCTGTACTACTTCACATCCTATCTATCTATACCTTTTTCTCTTCTGTTTCCCCCCCCAAATACTGTGATTTTCAAATTATGATAAATCTTTATTTTTGGTTATAGATTCCCTTTCATCAAAGATCTTTCATTGTTGCCAAAACAAATATTTTGAGTAATTTGTGAATTTTTTAAAAAGGGTTATGTAAGCGTTATTACTTTAAGAAGGACTTATAAAATATAATTAATTTAGAATTTAACTAAACCAGATACTTTTAAGAGAAGTCTCCCAAAATGTCAATTAACACCTGCTCTTTACAGGACTAAGGAAGTAGAAGAGGAGTGAAGAAGTTCACAACAGTTAGTGTTTGCTAAAAGACTGGGGTACCATCAGCTGTGGTCATTCCCAGGAGAGTGGAGTCCCTGGTTGTTGTCACAGGAGGAGGCTGGACTGGCAGCTTACATTTGCAGTAGCAGAACTGCCTGTAGGTTCTGGTTGGAGTATATGATATCAAACATCAATTGGGGCTTGAGCAAGGGACCAAGAGAATATCTGACTGGATTATAAAAACTTCAACAACTAAATAGCCCCAGGAAAATACACATACTCACACACACATACACACACACACATCATGAAACCTAGATAACATACATAAACAAAATAGGAATTCAGAAACTCCAGGAAAAAACATATAATTGTTTTTAGGTCTGGCCACTAATATTATAAATAAATAAACTGAGCAAGAAAAAAGAGAAAAAAACCACTACAAATAACCATTAGGGGGACAGAAAAAAACACAGCTTAAATTCCGAGAACTGTTAATTAAAAACACCTAATTCAAAAACAGCAATATGTATATGTTTATATATATATATATATATATATAATAGATGGCCATAACCTCAAAAAGAAAAATTGGAAGAGTTTTAAAAAGACAAAAACAAAGGAGACATGTTGAGGGGAAAAAAAATTAGAGAAATAAGAATAAAGAGAGAATTAGGAAAGGAAGATTACTCAAATGGAAAAAGAGATACAAAAATGTATGAAAGAAAATTATGTATGAAGAATTATAAATGAGCAAGGAGAAGCTAATGATTTCCTAAGACAACAAAAAAGAATACAGCAAAATCTAAAAAAATAAATAATAGGAGAAAAAATTGAACACCATATCCCAGAAACATCTGATTTGGAAAACAGATCAAGGAGAGATAATATAAGAATAGCTATCCTCCCAGAAAGTTATGATAAAAAAAAGTTTTAAACTCAATACTACAAGAAGTCATCACTGAAACCTACCCAGAAATGTTAGAAACAGAGTATAAAATTAAAATTGAAAGGATCCACAGATTATCACCTGAAAAAGACCCAAAGATGAAAATGCACAGGAACATCATTGCTAAATTCCTTAGATCCCAGATTAAAGACATAATATTAGAAACAAAAAGAACAACAAATAATTAAAATAATATGAAACTGCATTCAGAATAACACAAGACCAAACAGTTACAATATTAAAAGTATATAGGAATTAAATAGAGCAAAATAAGCTGGTGTACAACTAATAATAACATATCTAACAAGATGAGCATATTTTAAAAGGGGGGAATATATAATGAAATAAAAGAATTCAACCTTTACTTGAGAAAAACCCAGAAAATTTGATGCACAAGAAACATACTAGGTCATTAAAAACTTTTAAGAAATGCAAAAGATCAAATTGTTTAATTCTGTTACTTTTTTTCTTTTCAGATCTTTTTTAATTTTTAATTTTAATTTTTTGTCAGCATAACTATTTTTATTTAAATTTTTATTTAATTAATTAATTTAGATGATTTTTCTTTTTTCTTTTTTTAAATTTTATAATATTTTATTTGGTCATTTCCATGCATTATTCATTAAAGCCAATGATCATTTTCTTTTCCTCTCCCCCACCCACCATAGCTGACGCTTGATTCCACTGAGTATCACATGTGTTCTTGATTCGAACCCATTGCCATGCTGTTAATATTTGGATTAGAGTGTTCGTTTTAGAGTCTCTCCTCTGTCATGTCCCCTCAACCACTGTAGTCAGGCCCTTGCTTTTCCTCGGTGTTTCTACTCCCACAGTTTGTCCTCTGCTTATGAATAGTGTTTTTTCTCCTAGATCCCTGCAGATTGTTCAGGGACATTACACTGCCACTAATGGAGAAGTCCATTACATTCAATTATACCACAGTGTATTAGTCTCTGTGAACAATGTTCTCCTGGTTCTGTTCCTCTCACTCTGCATCACTTCCTGGAGGTCATTCCAGTCTCCATGAAATTCCTCCAATTTATTTTTCTTTTTTGCACAACAGTATTCCATCACCAACATATACCACAATTTGTTCAGCCATTCACCAATTGATGGGAATCCTCTCATTTTCCAATTTTTGGCCACCACAAAGAGAGGAGCTATGAATATTCTTGTACAAGTCTTTTTCTCTTTGATCTCTTTGGGGTACAGACCCAGCAGTGTTATGGCTAGATCAAAGGGTAGACATGCTTTTATCGTCCTTTGGGCATAGTTCAAAATTACCCTCCAGAATGGTTGGATCAGTACACAACTCCACCAGCAATGAATTAATGTCCCTACTTTACCACATCCACTCCAGCATTCATTACGTTCCTTTGCTATCATGTTAGCTAATCTGCTAGGTATGAGGTGATACCTCAGAGTTGTTTTGATTTGCATCTCTCTGATTATAAAAGATTTAGAACACTTAATGTGCTTATTAATAGTTTTGATTTCTTTATCTGAAAACTGCCTATCCATTTCCCTTGCCCATTTATCAATTGAAGAATGGCTTGGTTTTTTGTACAATTGATTTAGCTCTTTGTAAATTTGAGTAATTAAACCTTTGTCAGAGGTTTTTATGAAGATTTTCCCCAATTTGATGTTTTCCTTCTGATTTTAGTTACATTGGTTTTGTTTGTACAAAAGCTTTTTAATTTGATGTAGTGGAAATTATTTATTTTACATTTTGTGATTCTTTGTATGTCTTGCTTGGTTTTAAAGCCTTTCCCCTCCCAAAGGTCTGACATGTATACTATTCTGTGTTTACCCAATTTATTTATGGTTTCTTTCTTTATGTTTAAGTCATTCACCCATTTTGAATTTATCTTGGTGTAGGGTGTGAAGTGTTGATCAATTCCAAATCTCTCCCACACTGTCTTCCAATTTTCCCAGCAGTTTTTATCAAATACTGGATTTTTATCCCAAAACCTGGGATCTTTGGGTTTATCGTATACTGTCTGGCTGAGGTCACTTGCCCCCAGTCTATTCCACTGATCCTCCTTTCTGTCTCTTAGACAGTACTAAATTGTTTTGATGACTGCTGCTTTGTAATATAGTTTGAGTTATGGGACTGCAAGGCCCTCCTCATTTGTGTTTTTTTTTTTCATTATTTCCCTGAATATCCTTGATCTTTGTTATTCCAAATGAACTTTGCTATGGTATTTTCTAAATTAGTAAAAAAAATTTTGGGAGTTCCATGAGTATGGCACTAAATAGATAAGTAAGTTTCAGTAGGATGGTCATTTTTATTATATTGGCTCATCCTATCCATGAGCAGTTAATGTTTTTCCAATTGCTCAAGTCTAGTTTTAGTTGTGTGGAGAGTGTTTTGTAGTTGTGTTCATATAGTTCCTGTGTTTGTCTTGGGAGATAGATTCCTAGGTATTTTATTTTTTCTAAGGTGATTTTGAATGGGATTTCTCTTTCCAGTTTTTGCTGCTGAGCTGTGTTGGAGATGTATAGAAATGCTGATGACTTATGCGAGTTTATTTTTTATCCTTCAACTTTGCTAAAGTTGTTGATTATTTCAATTAGCTTTTTGGTTGAATCTCTAGGATTCTTTAAGTAGATCATCATGTCATCTGCAAAGAGTGATATCTTGGTCTCCTCCTTGCCTATTTTGATGCCTTCAATTTCTTTTTCTTCTCTAATTGCTACTGCTAGTGTTTCTAGTACAATGTCAAATAGTAGAGGTGATAATGGGCATCCTTGTTCCACTCCTGATCTTATTGGGAATGCATCTAGTTTATCCCCATTGCAGATGATATTAGCTGATGGTTTTAGATATATACTGTTTATTATTTTTAGGAACGACCCTTGTATTCCTATGCTTTCTAGTGTTTTTAATAGGAATGGGTGTTGTATTTTATCAAAGGCTTTTTCTGCATCTATTGAGATAATCATGTGGTTCTTGCTAGTTTGTTGTTGATGTGGTCAATTATGTGGATGGTTTTCCTAATGTTGAACCAGCCCTGCATCCCTGGTATGAATCCTACTTGATCATGGTGAATGATCCTTCTGATCACTTGCTGGAGTCTTTTTGCTAGTATCCTATTTAAGATTTTTGCATCTATATTCATTAGGGAGATTGGCCTATAGTTTTCTTTCTCTGTTTTTGACCTGTCTGGTTTTGGAATCAGTACCATGTTTGTGTCGTAAAAGGAGTTTGATAGAATTCCCTCTTTGCTTATTATGTCAAATAGTTTTTATAGTATTGGGATTAACTGTTCTCTGAAAGTTTGATAGAATTCACTTTTGAATCCATCAGGTCCTGGGGATTTTTCTTAGGAAGTTCTTTGATGGCCTGTTGGATTTCATTTTCTGATATGGGATTATTTAAGAATTCTATTTCTTCTTCTGTTAGTCTAGGCAGTTTGTATTTTTGTATATATTCATCCATATCACCTAAATTTGCGTATTTATTGCCATATAATTAGGCAAAGTAATGTTTAATGATTGCCTTGATTTCCTCTTCTTTGGAGGTGATGTCCCCCTTTTCTTCTTTGATGCTGTTAATTTGCTTTTCTTCCTTACTTTTTTAAATTAGATTGACCAGTACTTTGTCTATTTTGTTTGTTTTTTCAAAGTACCAGCTTCTAGTCTTATTTATTAAATCAATAGTCCTATCAGTTTCGATTTTATTAATTTCTCCCTTAATTTTTAGAATTTCTAGTTTGGTTTTCTGCTGGGGGTTTTTAATTTGGTCTCTTTCGAGTTTTTTTTATTTGCATTTCTAATTGATTGATCTCTGCTCTCCCTAGTTTGTTAATATATTCACTCAGGGATATGAATTTACCTCTGATTACCACTTTGGCTGTATTCCAAAGGGTTTGAAAGGATGTCTGGCCAGTGTCATTTTCCTCGATGAAATTATTAATTGTTTCTATAATTTCTTCTCTAACTAACCAATTTTGGAGTATCATATTGTTTAATTTCCAATTAGTTTTTGATTTGGTTTTCCATGTACAATTACTGATCATTATTTTTATTGCCTTGTGGTCTGAAAAGGCTGCATTTATTTTCTCTGCTTTTCTGCATTTGTGTGCCATGTTTCTGTGACCTAATGTATGGTCCATCTTTGTGAATGTGCCATGTGGTGCTGAGATGAAGGTGTATTCCTTTTTATCCCTATTTATTTTTCTCCATATATCTATTAATTCTATTTTTTCTTAGATTTCATTCACTTCTCTTACCTCTTTCTTATTTATCTTTTGATTTGATTTATCTAAATTTGATAATGGTTGGTTCAAGTCTCATATGGTTTTACTGTCTATTTCTTCCTTCAATTCTCCTAGTTTCTCCATTAGAAATTTGGGTGCTATATTATTTGGTGCATACATGTTGATTAATGATATTTCCTCATTATCTAATGTCCCTTTTAACAAAATATATTTATCTTCCCTATCCTTTTTGATCAGGTCTATTTTTGCTTTGGCTTCATCAGATATCATGATTGCCACTCCTGCCTTCTTTCTGTCAGTTGAGGCCCAGAAGGTCTTACTCCATCCTTTAATTCTGACCTTGTGGGTGTCTACCAGCCTCATGTGTGTTTCTTGAAGACATCATATGTTAGGGTTTTGGATTCTAACCCATTCTGGTATTCATCTATGTTTTATGGGTGAGTTCATCCCATTCACGTTCAAAGTTATGACTGTCACTTGTGGACTTTCTGGCATTTTGATATCCTTCCCTAATTCTAACCTTTCTTCTTCAGCTGTACCTTTTAGTCCAGTGATTTAATTTAAATCAGTCCCCCTTGTACTTCCCTTTCTACCCCACTCCCTTCTTATTCCCTCCCTTATTTTCCCCTGTAGTCTTTTTAAAATTCCCCCCACCCTCTCCCTCCCTTGTACTGCTTCCCTCCCCACCAGTCTGTTTTTTACCCTTCTACTCCCCTATGGGATGCAGATCTATTCTCTTCCCCAATGGATTTTATTGTTCTTCCCTCTTTGGGTCAGTTTCAAAGTACGTAAGAGTTGAGTATTTCCTATCTCCAACCTCTTTACCCTTCCAGTGTATCAATGTTCTCCCTTCTCCTGCCCTGAGCTTCATTGTGACATATAAATTTACCCCCATTTGTTTTTTTCCCATTTCTTTTGATCATAACCTCTTTTCTTTTTTAGCTTTAGTATATAAATATATATATATGCATATATATTTACATAAACATGTATATGTATTTATGCATACATATATCTATATACCTATTTATGTCTTGTCCTTTCATCCTATACAGTTTGTCGTTGTTCCCTCTGAGTGTAGTTCTTCTAGCTCCTGAGGTGATAGCAACAGTTTTTAAGAGTTGCCAATGACCTCTTTTCTTATAGGGATACATACCATTTTAACTTATTGAGTCTCTTAAAAACTTGTTGTTGTTGTTGTTGTTGTTGTTGTTGTTGTTGTTGTTGTTGTTTCCCCTCTTTTTAAATTTCCTTTTGATGATTCTCTTGAGTTCGGTGGTTGGACTTCAAATTTTCTGTTCAGGTCTGGTCTTTTATTTATGAATGCTTGGAACTCTTCTGTTGTGTTAAATGACCATACTTTCCCCTGTAAGAATATAGTCAGTTTTTATGGGTATTTTATTCTTGGCTGTAGACCTAGTTCCCTTGCTTTCCGGAATATCGTATTCCATGTCTTTCGGTCCTTCAGTGTGGATGCAGACAGATCCTGTGTTATCCTCACGATGTTTCCATGGTATCTGAATGGCTTCTTCTTAGCAGCTTTTAATATCTGTTCTTTCATCTGATTGTTTTTGAATTTGGCTATAACATTTCTTGGTGTTGTCAGTTGGGGATTAAATACAGGAGGGTGATCTGTGGATTCTTTCAATCTCCACTTTCCCCTCTTGTTCTAGGATCTCGGGACAGTTTTCCTGGATAATTTCCTCTAGTATTATGTCCAGGCTTTTTCTTTTGTTGTGGTCTTCTGGTAGTCCAATTATTCTTAAATTGTCTCTTCTTGAATGATTTTCTAAATTGTCTGTTTTGTGAATGAGATGCTTCACATTTTCCTCTTTTTTTTCATTCTTTTTGTTTTGTTTTATAGTGTCCTGCTGCCTTGTGGGGTCACTTGATTCTAGTTATTTTACTCTGGTTCTTAAAGATTGGATTTCATCTCTAGCTTTTTGTTCGCCTTTTTCCTTCTGATATGATTTTCTTTGAATATTGCCTTTCATCCTCTTTACCTAGTCTTTCATCTCCTTTGCCTCATCTTTCATCTCCTTTGCCTCATTTTCCAGCTGGATGATTTTGGCTTTCAGGACACTATTTTTTGTTTTAGTTCAAGTGCCTCTGTTTCCAGATGACTTATCTTAATTTTTAAATTCTTTTCCCAATTGTCTTCAGGCTCTCTTAGTTGTGTTTTGAGTTCTTCCACAGCCTGTATCCAATTCACTGGGATTTCTGGTTTATCATTTGCTGATGTCTCCCCCTCTGTTCCATTTGCTGAGTAGTAGCTGTCTATTGTAGTTTCTTTCTTCTGTTTCTGTTGTTTGTTCCATTTCACCCCTTCTTTCCTCCCCATATTTGTCTGTGCTCTTGTTCCACTCATTTTTTGTTTGTTTGTTTTTTGGGGACTTCTTTCGGTCTCCCCTCTTGGAGCTTTAACAGAAGATCTCTTGGTGTAATCTCTGGGGGAGAGTTGTTGGGGATTTGAGCTTTCCTGTCCTCTGGAGGCTTTTGATTGGCTTAAAGTCCAAAAGTCAATGAGGATGAATGGGGAGCCTGGGCTTCCCTGTGTTCTGGAGATTTTTGATGGGATTGAGTTCAGCTTAGTTGGACTGGGTTTACTCTGAGTTTTAAACTTCCTGGATGACTGGAGCAAATATGGAGGATCTCCAAAGCTCTGGCCAGGCTGCCAGGTCTCTGATTCTTCTAGGCTGCCATCTTGACTTCGCCTCTATGTTTCTGTTATTTCAGAAGACCCTGCTCTCTAAGGGGGGAGGTGCGTGGCCTCCCTGGACTCTGAGGGCTCCTAATGGGATTAGGTTCAGCTGGTTCTTTCAGAAGACCCTGCTCTTTAAGGGGGGAGGGGTTGTGCCTTACCTGGGCTCTGTGGGCTACTGATGGGATTAGGTTCACCTGGTTTGGGCCAAATGAGCCCTGAAGCAAAAAACCTCCTCCTCCACAATCTATGTTGAATGCCTGGAGACTGACCCCAGTTACTTTCAAGGTAAGCTCTTTGGAGCAACCCCTTTGCCATCCCTGAGTTTTCTGTCCTTTCAGTCACTCTGAGGGCTCCTGATGGGATTGGGTTCAGCTGGTGCCCTAAAGGTGGGACTTCCCTTGAGACTCAGATGGAAGGACCCAGCCAGGGGGCTACAGGCTCCCCCCTTCTCTCTACATTTCCCTGCCATCTGTGTTGGGCGCCCCAGAGACTGGCTCAGGTTGCTTTCAAGGTGAGTCCTCAGAGCCCTGAGGTTCCTGCTGCTGCCATTGGCTCAGCACTCTGGTTTGGGGGGGGGGGTTCTGGTACCTTCCTTCTGCCTACCACTTAGATCTGAGTGATCTAGGGTTCTGGCTTTTGGGGTGTGGTACCTTTTGATCCAGGTCCAGGAGGAGGGTTCCCCAAGTCTATTCTGTTGTTCAGCTTGAATTTTGGTGTCCTAGGAGCACTCTGCGATTGGTAAGGAAGGGTTTCCGAGGTCTGAACTTTTGCTGCTTCTACGCCCCCATCTTGACCGGAAGTCCTGTTTAATTCTGTTATGGAGGACTATCATCTATGGTCCTTGGGAATGTCATCATTGCCTTGATATTTTGAAGAGACAGGTATGGATGGACTACTCAAGATTGAGGGAATGCATTGCAATATGCCAAAATGGTAATATAATAGACTAGGAAGAGGTGGGAAGTAATGGTTATCTCATATTGTGAAGGAATGAGTAAAATAACTGCCAGGAGAAGGGAGTGAGGAGATTGAGAGAAGAGAGTACTATCTCCAACTCTCATCATACCTGGAATAAATAGAGAAAGCATGCAATTTGAAAGATTAAAAAATCTCTTTATTGTATGTAGAAATGAAAAGGAAGAGGGATGGGAGAAGAGACAGACTAGAAAGAGAATTTGGAGATATGCACTGTATATTTAAAAAAAAATGAAATATAAGCTTCCGGGTCAAAATCACTTCACAATAGAAGCAGAGCTCTTCTCCTCTCCACCATTTGAGACAGAGTGCTCAAAATGACAAAATCAAAGTTAGACAAGCAAAGGAGTTCCACAGTAGGACACAGTACAGATTGTAGGCAAAATTAGGACATTTCCACACTAAAAGGGGGAAAAATTTCCCTCACCAAGGGGCGACCTATCACCCCTCCCCCACTTCACCTTTCCAGAGTCCAGGCTAGCACAGGACAAACTTCTAAGTTCTAGAAGGGAGGTTGGCTGAGGTCAACACAGAGTTACCCCTAAGAGAAACAAGACTCAGAACACTGGGAAGCTGAGGAAACATTGAAATAGGATGCTGAGCTTGGGGAGATGGGGAAGGTCACAGCAAAAGGCCACAGAGAACCAAAAAAAGCCTTCAATCTAACACTTCTCCAGTGCTCAATACAGAGTCTTGCCTACACTCCAAACCCAGACCTCTTCCAGGCAGTCTTTAAGTTCTCAGAGTCTAGACCTGCCCTTAAGAACAACAAGACTAAGAACCCCAGGAGGCTTCCACTGAGACTTTTTTCCTTCACTCACAAGGACATCATATGAGGATAAATGACAATCTTTATTCTCACAATTATTGTCAAGTGCAAGACAGGAAGATGACTGAAGGATTAGGATCTAGGAGAAAGGAGGTCCCTGTCAGTCTAAATTTTCTTTTCCTCCCTCCAAAGTTGAGAGACACAGGCTTGACACCCAGAAGTTAAGGTTTGGTGAACCTGGTCTTTTGTAACAGCAGAGCAATGTCCAGACTCATGGTGTCAAGAAGCTATGAGAGGTCTTGTTAGGACTGCTTCTTATTCTTCTCAAGTTTCTGCTATATTTGTTGGGATCTATGAGGAGGGATAGTGATTGATTCAAGGAGGAATTTAGTCTAAGGCTCAGGATACGGTCACAGACAAGACTTTCTCCTTTGCTGTTGAGAGAGAGAGAGAGAGAGAGAGAGAGAGAGAGAGAGAGAGAGAGAGAGAGAGAGAGAGAGAGAGAAATGATTTCCACTATTAGAATCTCCTCCTCTTTCAAGATTCTAATCCTCTTGAGCCCCCTCCTCATTGTGAATGGGAAGCCTCTGCAGCTTTCCAGACTGTCAATCAAGTCCTTGGATTAGACCTCTATCTCACAACCAAGGATCAACTACCCATCAAAATTGACTATATACTTCCAGGGGAAAGCATGAGCATTCAACAAAATAGAAGACTTCCAAATATTTGTAAAGTAAATAACAGAACTAAATAGAAAATATAATATCAAAATACAAAAAATAAGAAAAACATGAAAAAGGTGAATAAGAAAGAGAGGTGTTCTATTTTTTTTTCTTTAAGGACCTCAATAAGGCCAAATTG
The DNA here is from genome assembly GCF_027887165.1 of Monodelphis domestica. Lineage (NCBI taxonomy): Eukaryota > Metazoa > Chordata > Mammalia > Didelphimorphia > Didelphidae > Monodelphis > Monodelphis domestica. The sequence goes on along the minus strand of NC_077229.1, from coordinate 352,836,530 downwards.
TTTATATTCCTCTATGGGAAAATGTTACTTTTAAATTTCAAAATTGTAATCACTCTTATAGTATAGAAGAATTATCCATAGGTAAAGATTGGGGTATTAAGTGGTTTAAAATAATATATAAAAAAGAAGAAAGAAAGAAAGAAAGAAAGAAAGAAAGAAAGAAAGAAAGAAAGAAAGAAAGAAAGAAAGAAAGAAAGAGAGAAAGCAGAGAGAGAGAGAGAGAGAGAGAGAGAGAGAGGATGGCACCAAGAGAAACTTGAAAGAATAAGAAAATTAGGATAACCAATACTACACAAAAAGGTCATGGGAGTGGGAAGGGAGAAATACAACTATAAGAAGGAGAGGAAGAGTGGTAAAAGGTAATGCTCAAACCTTACTTTCAGTGGAATCAATTCTGAGGTGAAAGATCATCTAGATCCATTTGGGTATCAAAGTCTAGCTTATCCTATAGGGAAGTTGAGCGGGAAAAACTAAGGGGGGGGATTGGGCAGGGAGTTCAAATAAGAGAAAGGGAAGGGAATTTAATAGACCCTAAAAAATAAAAGGGGAATACAAAGTGGGAGGGGGGCAGAAAGGGAGGGTGGGGAGGAAAGCAATACTAGGGAGGGAGAGTGGGTGGGGTAGCGTAAAATGACACCAAAAGAAAAACTAGCGAGGAATAAGAAGGGAAGTGGGGAAAAAGGAAAGCAAAATGAGGGAGGGAAATATGGGGACAGAACACTGGTGTAGAAGTAATAGTAAAAGAGGAAAGGGCAGGACAAGGAGAGAAAATCAAAATGTTGAGGAATACAGAGGTAGTAATCATAATTTTGGATGTGAATGGGATGAACTCACCCATAGTAGTAGTCTCTCGGTAACAGAGGATGACAATTGTCTTTGTGCATTTTCATCTATGATACATGAGTGTGCACAAAGACATTTGTGCATGAAGGAGATTTAAGTGGAAAAGTCGATACATAGAGACAGTCCCACTCTCTCGGCATTGGGAGTCTGGGTCCATTGACATGAAAAATCATTACACCTGGAGACTTCCGCAGCTGCATTGGATGGCCATGTTGTCTTTTGGGCTCCAACATGCCCTAAGCACTCACTCCACAGTGCTTTGCTGTGTCGCCATCTCAGCCTTTGAACCTTCTTACTGGTTTCTTCCGTCTGTTCAGCTGAAGCAGTCTTCACATGCTGGGTGAGCAAGGCCTTAGTTCACCAGGGGTCTATGACCAGATGGCTACTCTCACAAGGTTTAGCTGGCCTGTTGAAGCCATTGCCCAGGGTGTGGCCGCTGCCTTATGCTAGCAGCTACTAGGAGCCACAAGTGAGAGCTGGGTGTCAGGTGAGGATCAGAGGTTAGAGAGCTGCCCTAAGAGGGCACGACAAGCCCTCCATACCAGAGATACTACTCCTCCCTGAGCACCCCATACACCCCTATAACTCACCCATAAGGGGGAAGCAAATAGCAGAGTAGATTAGAAACCAAAATCTTACCAAATGTTGTTTGCAAGAAACAAACATGAGGCAGGTAGATGCACAGAGGTTAAGGGTCAAAGACTAAAGCAAAATCTATTGGGCTTCAAATGAGAAAAAGAAGGCAGGAGTTGCAATCATGATATCTGACAAAGCCAAAGTAAAAATAGTTCTGATTAAAAGAGATAGGGAAGATAATTACATCCTGATAAAAGGCAGTATAGACAATGAGGAAATATCAGTACTAAACATATATGCACCAAATGGTATAGAATCTAAATTTCAAAAGGAGAAATTAGAGGAGTTGAAAAAGGAAAGAGATAGTAAAACTATCTTAATGGGAGACCTGAACCTTCCTCTATCAGATCCAGATAAATCAAACCAAAATATAAATGAGAAAGAGGTCAAAGATGTGAATGAAATCTTAGAAAAATTAGACTTAATAGATATATGGAGAAAAATAAATAGGGACAAAAAGGAATACACCTTTTCAGCAGCACATGGTATATTCACAAAGACTGACCATGTACTAGGGCATAAAAACATGGCAAACAAATACAAAAGAGCAGAAATAATAAATGCAACCTTTTGTATCATAACAGAATAAAAATAATAATTAGTAAGGGTACATGGAGAGGCAAATCAAAAATCAATTGGAAATTAAGTGATATGATTCTCAAAATTGGTTAGTTAAAAAACAAATCATAGAAACAATTAATAATTTCATTGAAGAAAATGACAATGATGAAACATTTTTCAAAATCTCTGGCATGCAGCCCAAGCTGTATTAAGGGGGAAATTCATATCCTACTGTTCCTATATTAACAAATTATCGAGGTCAGAAGTAAAAAACAGGGCATGCAAATTTTAAAAATAATGGGAAAGTAAACAAATTAATAACCTCCATAAGAAAACTAAATTAGAGAACCTAAAAATTAAAGGAGAAATTAATAAAATTGAAAGTAAAGGAACTATGAATGAATAAACAAGACTAGCAGCTGGTACTTTGAAAAAAATCCAAATAAAATAGACAAAGTACTGTTACTTTAATTAAAAAAGGAAAGAAGAAAACCAAATTAACAGTATCCAAGATGAAAAGGGAGACCTCTTCTCTAATGAAGTGAAAATTAGATCAATCATTAAAAACTGTTTTGTGTAATTAAATGGCAATAAATATGGTAATCTAGGTAATATGGATGAATATTTACAAAAAATATAAATTGCCTAGATTAACAAAAGAAGAAATAGAAGACTTAAATAAAACCATATCAGAAAAAAGAAATTGAACAAGATATCAAAGAACTCCCTAAGAAAAAATCCTCAGGGCCTGATGGATTCACAAGTAAATTCTATCAAACATTCAAAGAACAATGAATACCAATACTATACGAATTATTTGACATATGGGGTTTTGACATAATGAGCAAAGAAGTAATTCTACCAAATTCCTTTTATGACTCAAATACAGTACTGATTCTAAAGCCAGGAAGGTCAAAAAGAGGGAAAGAAAACTATAGACTGTTTAAAAAATAAAAGAATGGGAAGTTTTGTGCCCCAAGGGAGGATTGGATTTTCAGTAGGGAGAGGGGAAAGGGAGAAGACAGATGTAACAGGTTGGCTCAGAGAAAGGAGAGGGGGTTTGAAGATTTTCCCCTTCTGCCTTCCCTCCTTAGCTAAACCTGCTCTACCCAATTCACTCTTGTCCCTCTTGTCCCCCCTCCTCTACTCAAGAACAAAGGGTCTCCCCTTGATACGTTCACTCACACTCAACTTGGGGAACAGATAAGTTTTAATGTTAACTCAATCAGGTAATACAAAAGGAATAACAGGAAGGGAAGAATGGGAAAAGCAAAGTGGGAAAAGGGGACCCCTGCCTCTATCTAAACCCTTTCTCTTCCCTCCTTGAGTTTGAGGGGAACTCAGGCCTTGGCAGCCAGAGCCCCCTGAGAGAAAGTCAGGTTTACTCACCCCTGGGCAACAGGAGTTGAGGTAAAGTCTGCTCAGGTTTCTCTTCAGAAAGTCCCTTCAATCAGGAAGTGTTGGGGGAACGATTTCCAGTCACCAGCAGGAAAAGTGGGTAATCCATAGAAGAAAGTCTTTTTTTCCCCACCTCATCACTTGATGTCTCAAGACCCAGAGCCTGTCACTGCTCTCTCTGCCAGAGTCTTCTCTTTCTCCAGAATTCACTCCTGGGGTCCCTCCCCTGTTGAGGTGATCAATTTCACATACTTTTCAGTCTGGCACTTTTTCCTAGTGCCAGGTTCTAGCACAAATCCTCAATTTCCTGTTGTTTGTGTGGTGCCACCCTGGCCCATGCCAGTTACTTATCTTCTATGTCTATTCCAATCTATCTATGCTACTTATTATTCCCATCTAACCTCTCCCCTCCCAAAAGAACAAATCTTATCCTAATCTATCTGTTTGCTGATCTAAATTCCTATCTTATGCTAAGACTGAGTTGTGGATAGAGGGTTAGGATTATGTGCCAACAAAATTTTTTACAATATAACAATTTCTTAATACAAAATCATTCATATTTCAATCAATATAAAATTTAAAACTTAAGTAAAATTGAACTATCCTATGCCTTATATAATGCAAATTCCAATGTAACAATTTATAAATTATAAGTATACATATATATGTATATATATTAACTTGTATATAATGAAATATGGTTTATTCTGTCCCTATGTTATCTCTCTAGTTACAACATTCCATTTTCCACCCTAAACTACTCTGTCCCTGTCAATTAACAGTTAGTATTTTAACTCTCCTTTCTATCTATATTACTGGATTAGATCATTATTATGTTACATATATATATATATATACATGTCTGCAATTTTTACACATTTATATATGTCACATGTTATTTAAATACATATATACATATATATCTTCAGGTAGTAGAGATTTATTTACAGATATACAATTCATGGGCTGTCCTCATTTATGGCACAGTCCCCATTGTCAATGTGAAATGTGTTCATATTCAAGATATATCATGGTGGATGCATATTTATTCCAATGTATATGTGTATGCACTTCCCTATATGTGAAGTTAATGTGATTGGTGATCAATCTTACATGACCCATTTTCCTGAAGTTCATTCCCCATAATGTCTTTGATTCAAAGTTCTTTGCATTTGTCCATGTATCTTCCATTCTTTGGTATTGCTTGAAGTTTGTCACAGGTCCAGGGGTGCCTTCTCCTTTACAGGATACATACTTCCCTGTCATCTCACCTTGAAAGATGATCTCAGGTATCTAGAACTACAGGATAAAGCGTGTGTGTAAGATTAACGTGTGCGCGCATGTAAGAGTGAATATTTTGATGCATGTGAGTGAACTTTTTATGGATGATTATGCAATCCTCATGTGTGCAAGTGAGATTCTTTTTTTTATTGTAATGAATGTAGGTATTGTTCTTAATGTGTGATTGTAAGGTGATTATTTCATTCCTATGTGGTTGATTGTAGAGGTCAATGATAATTTAGTCTAGGCTAGAGATTGAAATTCATATATAGGTTTAATAATCCTAAGGGATTCTAAATCCACAAAGTTCCACAAGGAACTGCTTCTCCTGTGTTCCACAGGCTTCGCTAATCCTCCCTGATCTAACTAACACAAGTTTATACTATCTGTCTTGGGCATTATACTATTTCAGTTTCATGTAATAATTTTTGTTTGGGTAAGAGGCTCCAATAGCATATTGGATGTTTCTAATCTACATTTGCTGGGGTTCATGTACTTGTCTCAGTTTTTTTTTTCAGTCAGGGATTGTCACTATGGGCTTAGGGGTTTTTCTGATTTGAATAAGGTTTCTTTGTGGATGATGTGTCAGACCTTATGCCTAGTACTAGTCTGGGTTCTTATAAGGTTTCATGTTTTTTGCTACCCTATAGAACTCAAACCAGTCCTCGTACCAACTTCTTTAATCATATTACTTCCAATTCAGTATCACTGTCCCCTAATTTATATTTCTTACAAAATTATTCATAACTACTGACTCCTGTAATATAAAGTATTTCCTTTACTGATAGTTTCCTGTTTTCCATTGCTGAATCAGAATCAGAATCAGAAAAGCTTATTTGTTCTGAATTCAGGTGTTCACTATGCCAATTTGTGTCCCATTCATAGAGCTTGATGTACCCATAGGGTTCCTGTTCTTCATCACTTTTCTGTTCAACTATTATTGTACCATTTGGTACTGTATCATCTGATTCTGAGTCTGGTCACTGATTTCTGTACTCTCCAGATCTTTCATTAGCTTTTGTTCAGTGATCTGTTGTAATTCTGTGTCAGATGTTGTTAACTCAAGTTTTGTGTCTTGGTCTAACCATATTTCAGTGATTTCTGTATTTTCTATATTTTCCAATTCTTTTTCTCTCTGTTGCCCAGTAATATGCTCTAATTCTGTTTGTGACAAATTTGATTCTTGTGGGTTTACTGTTTCCTGCAGGTCTGCTTTTATGTTAATGGAGTGCACAGGTTCTACCATATCTTTTGGATCAGGTTCTTGTGTATCTACTCCCTCTTGTGAATCTGTTGACCTAGAAACCATTCCCTCTATGGTGGTATCTTCTGGGAATTACTTCAATACAGATCTACTTGCCCCTATATCAGTGAGAGGTTTGTGCTTTTGTTCTCCCACTTTGATCCATACATATAGCTACTGTATCTCTGCCTCATATTGCAAACTAGCTATTGTTTTGTTTGCATGCACAGGTTTCCCATTATCATCTTTACTTTCTTTCCCCAGGGTTTGTAATGCACTTGTATAACTAGTAAATGTTTCAGATTTTGTAGATGTTATAGTGCAATCTACCATAATCTCTTTAGTTATTTCATCCCCATTTAATGCACTATTATTAACTAGCTCTGTATCACTTTGGACCACTGATACCTGTGAGCTAAGAGCTTGCTCAGAAGAAACATTTGTGATTGTATTAATATCAGTTTGAGAACTGCTTGGATGATGTTTCTCTATCAAAGACTCTTCTGTTCCCACTACCTTATATTGTTTTTCAGTATCTGGTTCGGGGAATATAAAGTCATTGGAAGTTTGATATCGATCTGTGCTAACCCATCCCTAGGACTGGTATCTTTGAGTGTTATAGGATTTCATGGGTAAAAGTCTTTGCTTTTCGATTTAAGTTAGTTTTCTCCTAATTTTTCTTTCTTTCCCCTCTTAAATGTACAAATGTATCAGCTCCAGAGCCTCTTGCAATAATGTCTCATTTAGCTATCTTGTCAGAATGGTCTGAATACTTAAGTAGCGTTTTGAAAGATTTGCTATCCCCGTTTGAGTTTCCACTACCTAGATCCATTCTGCAAGCTAAAAAATTTTCCAAAAAGGATTTAATCAGTACATTGCTTATCTCCATGCAGTTTTGTGTACCTATGTATTGTGAACCATAAATGTCATGTTTCATGTCTTCTATTATCTGTGCAATTTCATTTTCCACCTCAATTCTAGACTTTTGTTTTATACTTAAGTTACTGCCCTTGGCATCTTGCCCAACTATTTGTTTCTCCACCACTAAAATTTTAAAGTTTTCATTTTCCTTTCTACCATCTCCTTTTTTTCCCCTTTATGCTTATGCCTTCATGTTTCCTCCCTGGGGTACCTCCCAAATTCATCTCTTTTTCAATAGATAATGCTAGAGCCTGGCATCATGTGGTATAATGCTTATTTCTTGCTACAACTTCTGAATAATGGGGTTTTGCTCCAGAAGCTATTGCTGCTTCCATGGATTTCATTTCTGGGGTCTCCTGTTCTCTAAGTCTGCAATGAGAGCAACACTGCTTGCTATTAGAGTCCTGTCTCCCATAGTTTTTTGCTATTATATACTTTTTCCTGATAATATGCATTTTGACCTCTCCCATCTCTCTTATTTTGGCCCTGTTCATAGAGATGTGCCCTCGTGCAGTTTCTTACTATGTTTCCTTGATGAGAACACAAAAAGCAAGTCTTGGTATCTCTTTGCACCCTCTGTTGACTTTGAGGTGTCTGTCTATACTGTGTGGTTTGTTTGTTAAATGTCTTAATTGTAGCCAGGTTTTTAACCTCCTCTAATTCTTTCTGCCTTAATATTTCAGAGGTCTCTTGGAGCTTTTTTCTTTAGATCATTCTTTTCTCTTTCTTAATATACTTTGTTATCATGAAGATAGGTGGTAATGTCTCTAAGTCCATTAAGTGAGATGGTGTGAAACTTAGGCTAATAATTCCTGAAGAAATCCCTCAAGTGCTTATCACAGCCCATGAGAAATTGTCTCCTCACATGTACTTCTGATTCTTTTGAATCAGGGCTAAAGTCTAATAGTTCCTCATTTTTTCCCATAAGGTGATCAATAAATGTGCTTGTGTGTTCATATTTTTCTTGGGATAATCTGTCAAATTTTCTCCATGAATTGGGTCTTTCCAACAATTGCTTCATTCCCTGCAATAGATTCTCATGGCATTTTCTTACATAAGCCATGGATCCTGGATTAGAAAAATTCAGATCCTCAAAAACTTTTGGCCAGCTCATATTTGAAGAATCTTTTCTAGTCTGCTCAATAAAGTTTTTATGTTCCTGGGGTGTAAAAAGTTCAGATAAAAGAATTTCTACATCCTCAAAATCTGGTTCATAGAGGCGAAATGCTCTCTTCAGTTCTTTAATTGTGAGATGAGGTTCTAATAAAAATTTAGGCGTACATTTACTTAAAGATTCTAAGTCATGGGTGGTGAATGACTTCTGAACCTTTGCATGTAAAATGCCAGAGTTATCAGTGACCTTAGCTATATCACACAAAGGCATAATCTTTTGAGCCTTTGATGAATTTTCAAGATTGTTAGCAGATGCATTACTTGTTGCCTGTATGTTATTGGCAAGGTCATTTCCCCCTACTGCACCTTATGATGTCCAGGTATTAGTATTAGTAACTACATCATCCTTATTATTCTGTCCCATCATGTCCATCCCCAGTCTCCTCGTCGTTTCCCTTCCTCATGCCTTGTTTTCTCTGCATGTAATCCTGGCATATGTCAGTTATAATAGGGATCTGACCAAGCAATGTCTCTAATCTATCATCAATGACTAAAGCATGTATAGATTTCTTTTGGCAAATCAGGTTGGCACCAGCTTTGATATTCTTTATGATGTTTGTCACTGCCATGAACACAACATAGACTTGAGGTATGATTTGCCAGAGGTAATTTACATCTAGATAATTCATTGGCAACTGTGTCCATCCCATAGTCATATTGGTTAATGTCCCCAGAACATTGTCTATCATCCCTGCTACTGTATTATAAATGATACAGTAGCCTTAATAAATGGCACTTATGCCTAACACAGTCGAAAACAGTCTTAGTTGTGAGATGTTCCCCATTAGATCTTTTCTAGCCTCTAACCACCAGGAATTACAGTTAGAAAATGGTTGTTGTCCCCACAAGCTTTGCTTCTAGCTAGAGAGGATCCAAGATGGATAGATCCTATCACTGACAGCCCTAGTACAGCCTCCCTTTTAAAATAGACTCTCTCACTCAGTATTGTAACTGACCAGAGTGGCAATTGGTAACTGACTTGTTCTCCGCCCACCCCCAACCAGGAATCAAGATGTTTTTGATCCTGTTTAGAAACTGCTAGGCAGAGTCAGTGACAAAGGCTCTTAGCCTCAGGAGTTGTAATTGACAACAACTTCACAACTGACAGATGACAGTTGTTGACAGTCACTAAAGCTTTTTTTTTTTTAATAAATGAGGTCCATTTAAATCTAGGGTATCATCTGTTTTAAAAAAAAAAAAAGATAAAAGAAGTTTTGGTGCCCCAAATGAGAACTTTGGACTTTCAGTATGGCTAAGGGGAAAGGGAGGAGAACCCCCTTTCACAAAGCGGGGTTCATGGGACACAGCTGATGTTTAGGGTTGGCTCACAGAGAGGAGAGGGGGTTTGAACATTTTCATACTAACTGTTAATAGACAGGGACAGAATAGTTTAGGGTGGAAAAGGGAATATTGTAACTAGAGAGGTAACATAGTGACAGAATAAATCAGATTTCATTATATACAAGTTAATATATATGTACCTATAAATGTTATGAATTGTTACATTGGAATTAGTATTATATAAGGCATAGGATAGTTCAATTTTATTTAAGATTTGGATTTTATATTGATTGCAATAGGAATGACTTTTGTTGAGAAATTGTTATTTTAAAATTTTTGTTTGCACATAATCCTAACCCTCTTCCCACAACTCAGTCTTAGCATATGAAATGAATTTAGATTAGCAAATAGACAAATTATGATAAGATTTTATTATTTTGGAAGTGGGGAGGTTAGATAGGAACAATAAGTACCATAGATGGATTAGAATAGACATAGGAGATAAGTAACTGGTTTGAGCCAGGGTGGAACCACATGAACAACAGAAAATGGAGGATTTGTGACAGAGGTTGGCACTAGAGAAAAAGTGCCAGGCCAAAGAGTATTTGAAATTGATCACCTCAATTGGGGAGGGACTCCAGGAGTCAATCCGAAGGAGGAAAAGACACTCTGTCGGAGAGAGCAATGATTGTCTCTCAGTCTTGAGACATCAAAGAGAAGTGGATAAAGACTTTCTCCTAAGGGTTAGCCATTTTTCCTGTTGGTGACTGGAAATCTTTCACCTCAAAACTACCCAATTGAAGGGACTTTCTGAAGAGAAACCTGAGTAGACTTTACCTCAACTCCTGTTGACCACGGTGAGTCAACCTGACTTTCTCTCACAGGGGGCTCAGGCTGCTAAGACCTGAGTTCCCTCCAAACTCGAGGAGGGAGGGGAAAGGGTTTAGATAGAGACAGGGGCCTCCTTTTCCCACTTTCCTTTTCCCATTCTTTCCTGCCCTTTATTCCTTTTGAATGACCTGATTGAGTTAACATTAAAAGTTATCTGTTCCCCAAGCTGAGTGTGAGTGAATGTATCAAGGGGAGACGTTTTTGGTCTTGAGTGGTGGAGGGGGGACAAGAGGGACAAGAGCGAATTGGGGAGAGCAGTTTTAGCTAAGGAGGGAAGGCAGAAGGGGGAAAATCTTCAAACCCCCTCTCCTCTCCCTGAGCCAACCATGAACATCAACCATCTCCCCTGAACACCACTTTGTGGAAGGCAGTTCTCCTCCCCTTCCCCTTATCCATGCCAAAAGCCCAAAGTGGCCATTTGGGGCACCAAAACTTCCCTCCTACTTTTATTTTTTTTAAAGCAAGACCAATCTCCTTAATGAACAAAGAAGCAAAAATTTCAAATAGAATACTAGCAAAAATATTCCAGCAAGTGATCACAAGGGTTATTCATTACAATCAGGTGGGATTTATATCAGAAATGGAAGGATGTTTCAATATTAGGAAAACTATCCACATAATTGACCATATCAACAAGCAAACAAACAAAAACCACATGATTATCTCAATAGATGCAGAAAAAGCCTTTGATAAAATACAACATGCATTGCTATTGAAACCACCTGAAAGTATAGGAATAGAAGGGTCTTTCCTAAAATAATAAACAGTATTTATCTAAAACCTTCTGCAAGCATCATCTGCAATGGGACTAAATTAGAACCATTCCCAATATGATCAGGAGTGGAACAAGGATGTCCATTATTATCTTTATTATTTAACATTGTACTAGATACACTAGCAGTAGCAATTAGAAAAGAAAAAGAAATGAAGGTAATAAAAAAGGCAATGAGGAGACCAAGGTATCACTCTTTGCAAATGGTATGATGGTCTACTTAAAGAATCCTGGAGAATTAACTAAATATCAACAATTTTAGTAAAGTTTCAGAATATGAAATAAACCCACATAAATCATCACCATCCCTATAAACTTCCAACACCTCAATAGCAAGGGTCAGAAAAAGAAATTCCCCTTAAAATCACCATAGACAGTATAAAATACTTAGGAATCTATCTCCCAAGACAAACACAGGAACTATATGAACACAACTACAAAACACTTTCCACACAATTAAAACTAGATCTAAATAATTGGAAAAACATTAATTGATCATGGGTAGGATGAGCTAACATAATAAAAATAACAATCCTACTCAAACTAATTTACTTATTTAGTGCCCTACCCATCAAACTACCAAAAAACTTTTTATAATGAATTAGAAAAAACAATAACAAGCTTCATTTGGAAGAACAAAAGATCAAGAATATCAAGGGAAATAAAATTAAAAAAAATGTGCAGGAAGGTGACCTAGCAGAACTAGATCTCAAACTATACTATAAAGCAGTGATAATCAAAACATTATGTATTGGCTATGAGATAGAAGGAAGGATCAGTGGAATAGTCCTGGGGTAAGTGACCTCAACAAGATAGTCTATGATCAACCCAAAGATCACAGCGTTTTGAACAAAAAAAAACTGCTGGGAAAATTGGAATACAGTATGGGAGAGATTGGATTTGCATCAACATCTCACAACCTACACCAAGATAAACTCAGAATGTGTGAAAGGCTTGAGTATAAAGAAGAAAACTGATTAATTAGGTAAGCACATGATAGTATACTTGTCAGGTCTTTTGGTAAAAGAAAAATTTTAAGACCAAGCAAGACTTAGAAAAAATTACAAAATGTAAAATAAATAATTTTGATTGCATTAAATTAAAAAGTTTTTGTACAAACAAAACGAAGGCAACCATAATTATAAGGGAAGCAACAAAGTGGGGAAAATCATAACAGAAACCTCTGACAAATGTCTAATTACTCAATTTTAGAAAAAACTAAATCAATTGTACAAAAAATCAAGCCATTCCCCAATTGATAAATGGACAAGGGACACAAATAAGCAATTTTCAGATAAAGAAATCAAACTATTGATAAGCACATGAAAAAGTGTTCTAAATCTCTTATAACCAGAGAAATGCAAATCAAAACAACTCTGAGGTATCACCTCACACCTAGCAGATTGGCTAACATGACAGCAAAGGAAAATAATAAATGTTGGAGGGGATGTGACAAAATTGGGACATTAATGCATTTCTGGTGGAGTTGTGAATTGATCCAACCATTCTGGAGAGCAATTTGGAACTATGCCCAAAGGGCACTAAAAGATTGCCTACCCTTTGATCCAGTCATAACTTTGCTGGGTTTGTAGCCCAAAGAGATAATAAGGAAAAAGTCTTGTACAATACTATTGATAGCTGTGCTCTTTGTGGTTGCAAAAAATTGGAAAATTAATTCATGCCCTCAAATTGGGGAATGACTGAACAAATTGTGGTGTATGCTGGTGAAGGAATACTATTGTGCTCAAAGGAATAATGACCTAGAATAATTCCATGTGAACTGGAGAGACCTCCAGGAATGGATGCAGAGTGAAAGGAGCAGAACCAAGAGAACAATGTACAAGATGGTATAATAGAATGTAATGGACTCCTGTACTAGTAGCAATGCAATGATTCAGAACTATTTGGAGGGACTTATGATGAAGAATGCTATCCACATCCAGAGGAAAAAAATGTGGGAAAAGAAACACTGAAGAAAAACAACTACTCAGTCACATGGTTCCATGGGGATATGACTGGGAATGTAGACTCTAAAAGATCACCCTAGAGTAAATATTAATAATATGGAAATAGGCCTTGATCAATGACACATGTTAAACCCAATGGAATTGCATGTCAGATATGGAAGGGTTTGTGGGTAGGGGAGATAAAAAGCATGAGTCTTGTAACCATAGAAAAATATTCTAAATCATCTTGTTAAATAAAATTTTCAAAAGAATTAATTTAATAATTATTTTTAAAAATGAAATATAAGTTGTTCACAATAATTCCTTAATACTTTAATTGAAAAGAATTGTTTATTGTATATTATTACAACACTTCCTATTACTGTCAGTACTAAATGTTAACTTTTTATTGGTAGGCTGAACTAATTCTTCATAAGAAAACATAATAGCAAACATAGGTTATTGAAAAGACAATTTAAATCAAGGTTCCTTTCTTGAATCTGCTACTTACACCAAGTTAGACCTGAGTCATTAATTTGTCCCTCATTAAAGTCACATTCATAGATGTGGTATGTTTTCACATGTCATTTAAGATAAGCTTAGCAAATAGAGAGGTTTACCTAGATTTGGATATTTTTTATTTATAATTTTCTTAATCTTTACAATTACACATATTCAAAAATATGTATTTTTAAAAATCGTACCAGAAAATTTGGCTTCTAGTAGCCAATAGGTTTTTTTGATCTCCATTTCAGACAGTCAGCAGACACAAACTACCCTAAAATTTCTCCTACATAGCCTAGCACTATCCAAGAAAGGCAAAACATTGTATCAGGATACTTAATACCCTTTTAAAAGTGGGAGAGTAACATTTACTTATCTCCTACTATTTAAAAAAAAAAAACATTGATAGAATTTCATACTACCTAAACTATGCTTCTTTACCTCTTTCTGTTCTCTAAAACAGTAATCCTAGCAAAACTGGCATTACCTACATTCCACTTACTTAAGCTTTCTTTTAGAAGTCACTATTCCCCAGGTGTTCCATAAGCATGCAGCACACTGTTCATTATCTGAACAGCTAAATGCTATGACATTACCTTCCAAACACCATTCTTTCTATTGCTACTTTTTTTTAATATCCCTCATGAAGTTTGCTTGGATGATTCTCTTATCTACACATTTTTTTTCTGAAATATCTACCATACAAACAATAATTGTCCTTTTTGTATAACAAATGATAACCTGTTGTCTGCTAAAAAATACTCTCTTGAAATAGTTGAAGTTAAAACTTTTTGACCTTAAGAACATATTATTTTATTTAACAATTCTAAATGAGCCTTCTGGTTTTTTGCGATGGCTCAAGCAAGACATTCTGCATAATAAGACTACTTATTCTTGGTAATTAGAATGCCATAAAATGGGGGGGAAATGACCTTATGAGTAATTTTGTTGCAATGATTAAAATAATATTATTTTCTTAAAAATATTTAAAGTGACCTTGCAACAGTAAGACAAATGACATTCTAAATAGCTAGCATACAAGAAAACATATACATAGCACAATGAAATACCTCCTTCAATCTAGTCAATCTTTTCATGACATAATGAATCTATATAAGTTCCAGAACTCTTTGTAGGAGTTTGTTAGAGGTTTGGATACATATGGTTGTGAAATGATGAGAAGTAACCATCTTATGTAAAATAAACAACCCTTGGTCAGTATTTACACTCAACCTGTTTATACTCATCATATAAGGACAATAAAAATAAAGTTATCTATTGCCCAATCTTCAGATTTTTTTCAAAAGACATAAAATATTATTTTTCAGGGGAACTGAGTGCTACTTAGAACAGTGAGACAAAGAAAAGATTATCTATTTTCTAAGGATTTTACAGCATGTATGTTAATTTAACTGAAAGTTTATTTCAATAAAAACTATCAAGATTCACTGGGAAATAACTACAGAACTATTGTAGATGGTGTTATTAATTTTTCTGATACTAAAAACAGTGACTAGAAGAATAATATATTTTAAAAATAGGAAAGAAGGGCATTATGTCTTAAAGGACACCTTTTAAATTGAAGACCTGAGAAAATGGAAATGCATGATTTAGCATAAAGAATGATATAATTAAGCATCAAATCATTTTTAATTTTTTTCTCAAAGATTGATTATGTTCTGACCTCTTGAGCAATAACAATATGCCTTGAAGCATGAAAAGTGAATTTTGGTTATTTTCTGCATAAATCTCATTATCATAACAGTCTTTAAGCAGCTTTGATTTTTTTAACCAAGGGAATAACTCATTGTGTATTCAGTACTTCATATAATATATGTAGTTGGTACAACAAGAATATTTTCAAACTGCCAAACCTTAACTTTGTTTGTTGCTTTTTCCCAACAAACCTTTATTTCTCTAGCAAGTTCAACCAACTACAAATTATTCTCAATATTTGAGATAAGTGATGCTTTAATTGTGAGATATGTAGATTTAAAATTTGGGGGAAATCAAATTTGACAAAATAAAAAAGCAATACAAAAATATTTATAGCAACTCTTAAGTTAAGAAATATTATTAAATATTACCTCTATTGTACTTTGAATCATAAGGCCTAAAATTGTAAAGACAATTCTGAATTCTATCTAAACAATCCTTTTATGAAACAAAACTTTCCTCCATAATCCTGATGAGATATCTTTGAGTTTTTGCTTCAAAACCTTGGGAATCAGGAATTCACTACCATTTTAAGATAGCCCACATAATTATTGAATATATTTCATGATTAGGAATTAATTTCCCTTATATTAGGAATACATACACATTTACCTTTATATTTCTTGAATACAAATTATATGGATTTTTTTAAATTTTCCTAAATTTTTAAGCATATGAACCCCATCACATGGTCAAAGAAACAAATGTCTTTTTTAGGCTATTTCTTTTTCATGTTTAGGATTCTAAATTTTTTAGTTTGTTTGAGTGTCCTAGTCTAATCTGATCAACCTTGTTAATGTATTTTCTAAAATATTTTTTCTAAATATAATACTCAAGATGTGTTATAATCATATTCACACAAAGTACAAAAAGGCTACATGTTTTCTTATTCTTAACAGTATTTGCTACCAATTTCCTCTAAAATTGCATATTTATTAAACTATTTTAACTCATATTTTTTTAAGTTCACTAAAACACCAAAATATTTCCTCCACATTAACTGCTAACAATTATATATTTGCATACTGTGCTCAGGAGTGCAAGATTATATACCCAGGTAGGGACCTTAACATTTCTCTCTATTAAATTTTACGGTAACTTTCTGAATTAGTACATCCTTACAATTTTTCAAGATCTTGTCAATGTTGATATTGATATATAGTCAGTTTCTTAACTCTCTTAGTATCATCCACATTTTAGATAAGTATAATGAATAAATGTCTTTACCCATATCATCATGAAAAGTGGGAAAGCAAAAAGGTCAGGATCGATCCCATTGTACTGCAGAACCAGGATCAACCTAGCTTAAAATAAAGACCATGAACCCACATTGATTTGATTAATTTTTTAAACCCTTACCCTCCATCTTGTAATCAATACTATGTATTGGTTTCAAGGCAGAAGAGTGGTAAGGGCTAGGCAATGGGGATTAAGTGACTTGCCCAGGGTCATACAGCTGGGAAGTGTCTGAGGCCAGATTTGAACCTAGGACCTCCCATCTCTAGGCCTGGCTCTCAATCCACTGAGCTACCCAGCTGCCCACTGATTTAATTAATTTTAGGACTAGCAAAATCTTATCAAATGTTGCTACGTTCTCCTTCCTCATTGATAACCTGAGAATATAGTATTCCTAATATCAGACACTAGCATACCCAGATGAAAATTAGTCCTTCATTGTTCTGCTTTTGATCAGTGTCTGTATCTCCTCTTTTACCCATCACCACTGGAGCAATTGGAATAATCTTTGCTCCCTGGAAATATTTTAGAGATCTTTCTGCCACCATAACTCAGCAACTTCTCCTTCACTCAAGTTTATTCTATTAAAATTTTGTCCTGAGAGAGAGATAATGGTGTTTAAATTATCTGCCTGTCCCCATGTCTTCTTCCCTTTTTTCTCAAGGAAAATTCAGTATGACTCATTCTATTCCTCTCCTTTCCAATTCCTAAACTGACACAAAGCATCTTCTATGTTGATGTTGACTCTATCACATGTCTTAACTTCTAAATTTTGGAATCTCCTTAAATCTAGTGGTGTGGTCTTCCACATCACATCATGGATTTCATCATTTTAACTTTTTAATTCTGTGATGAAAAACATGATAATCTGCTATCTAATCAGACCTGTTATTAGCCCACATTTTTGTATACTTAGATCTCCTAAAACTATTCCTCATCCTCATTATAACCCCAATTCTTCCTCCACCCAATACTTTCTTAGGAAATTAAGATGTTTATGATAATTTTCTTCTTTTCTTTACCATTAGACTCCCTTTAATCAGTCTCATTTTTACTATGTTCTTTACTCAACTCTCTTGTCTCCTTATTCTGTTGCTCCTCAAACCATGTCAAACTCCAAAACAGAATTATCCATTCCAACTGCCTATGGCATTATATTTCATATGCTACACTAGGTAGTAAAAGAAGATAGACCATACAAATAACAGTGATCCTTTATCTTGTATTTAGAGAAGCTAGTGATACGAACAAAATATTAAGAGTTACTCAAATATATATACTCTTGTCATTTCCAATGGAAATTTAAATTATTTAAAATTAATCAAGCATGTTCAGATTAAAGTAATTTAGAAATAACCTCATTTAACAAATAATCTGCTTGTCAAACAAAGACAGGGCTGCCAAAGCCAAAATTGATTGAGAAAGTCAATTAAATTTAAAATTAGAGTTAGTAAAAGATACTGAAAGCAAAGCATAAAACTTAAGGAAGTATCAGAGGGAAAATTAAATTGCAGAAACCCTAGCATGAATTCCAAAAAATCCAAAACATCACAAAAGAATGGAAGAATTAAGGCTAAATGTATGATTGACAACAAAAATAGACTAAAACAGAAAAGATCTGTTAAGATACATTTAATCTATGACAGTAGAACCATTCCATTTTAAATCTTTATGTTCATTGCTCAAATTTTTCATGAGAAAGTTAAAATGACATGAAAAATTAAAAGTCTTCAAATGCAGGTAAATAGTCACAGAAGATTAACAGACTACAAAATTTGGGGTATTTAGAATCAATTCACAAGGTATGTAAAAGAAGGGGGGATTTCAATTGTTTGGGAAATTAGGCAAAAGTTATTACTACCAACTAAAACTGAATAAGAAAATACTAATAGCACAAATCTCATGTGTTTACTTTCCCATTTGTAAAATAATCCTTATGATTATATTTATAATATCTTTATATAATATAATATTTATATTATATTATATATTATATTAGTATATTTATATATACAGACACACACACACACACACACACACACACATATATATATATATATATATATATACATATATATGTTGATAGTGTCTTTGGTGGAAATATAAGAAGGTAACAGGCCAGTTGGTTTTCAAGAATGTCTTTTAGTAAACCTCATCTCTTTAATCACACAAATGACTAGAAAGTGCAGAGAATACAAGATCCCACTCTTCTATTTTTTGGTTATTTCTGTAAAATTACTTGATTCTTTGTAAAAGTGTTAACTTAAAGTTCTCATGCATACATGCTAAATATATATATATACATATATATATATGTTTAAAAAATTTAATGCTATATTCCTGGATAGTTGCAATAACAGTGTAATTTTCTCTAATGATCTTCTGATTAGTCATTTCAAGTAAGGCATGAAGCAACTAGATTCAATCAAAGTATTTTTGCTCTCTTGGCATAGATCCAGTTCAGAACTGAAATGAAATAATTATTCTCTAGAGATAATGAAATTATTAAAGTGTACTATTGTGAATATTATGTGCTGATTGCATCAAGTATGGGAACCCTGCAATGAGTCTTCTAGTAAATAATATTGATGATCATTCAAAAGTTCAAATTGTCTACAAAGAGAAAACCAAATGAATAATCTTAAACAGAATAGACATTCTAGAATCAATAATTCTAAAAAATAATGAACATTCATATGTCTAAATTGTTCTGGCACAATTATAAATCTTTATTATCTCCTAATCTTCACAAACACCCACCAGGTATTATTTCTATTTTCCTTTTACATTTTAATAAAACTTAATGATCTATTTAATATTTATGTTATATATATATCATTTTAATAATAAATCTCTGACTATTTGTAATCCATCTTTTCTCTCTATATATTCCTTCCTTCTCAAGATAGTGGTCAATATGATATATTATACATGTGTTTTCATATAATACATTTTCCATATAAATCATGTTGTGAAAGTAGACATATATTTCTTACACTAAAGAAAATTCAGAGAACAAATAAAGTAAAAAATATTTTGCTTCAATGTGCATTGAGACACCCAACAGTTCCTTCTATGGCTGTGGATAATCTATTTCACACTGAATAATTTTGGGGTTGTCCTGGATAATTTCATTGCTGATAATAACTAATTCATTCATAATTGATCATCATATATTATTTTATTACTCTATACCATTTTCCTGTTTTGCTCACTTTATTTTGTATCATTTCATATAAGTTTTTTCCAGGATTTTTTGTGATTGTCTTGTTCATCATTCCTTATAGCACACTAGTGCTCCATTACAATCATATATCACAGCTAGTTCATCAATTTCCTAATTTATGTCCAACATTTCAGTTTCTAGTTATTTGCTACAATGGAAAGAGCTGCTAAAAATATTGTTTTCCAATAGTTCCCTTTCTCATATGTTTATTCTCTTTGAGATACAGATCTAGTAGTGGTTATTCTGGATCAAAACCTATGCATAATGGTCCTCTAGGCATGATTACAAATTTCTTTCCAGAATGGTTGTTTCACTTCATAGTTCAAATAATGGTATATCAGAGTTCCAATTTTACTACACCTTCTAACATTATTATTTTTGCTTGTTTTTGTCATATTAGCCAATCTGATAGGTTTGGGATGGTACATCAGAGTTGTTTCATGTACATTTTTTGAATTAATAGTGACTTGGAGAATTTTTTCATGTGACTAAAATAGTTTTAGTTTCTTAATCTGAAAATTGGCTATTCATATTATTTGTCTATCTATCAATTGGGGGATGCTTTGTGTTTTTATAAATTTGACTGAATTCTCCAAATATTTGTCAGACAAATGATCCATACCCTCCATTCTTCCCTACCCCATACCAAAGTTGGCAATCATTTCAATCTAGGTTAAATGTGTATTATCATGCAAAACATGTTTCCATATTATAAAAACAAAGGCCTAAAATATGTACCCAAATAAAGAAGTGTTAAACCATATGCTTTCATCTACATTCCTACTCCAACAGTTCTTTCTATGAAGGTGGATAGCATTCTTTTTCTGTATCATTGTATTGCTGTTAGTAGCTAAGTCTATCATATCTGATCATTCCACAATATTGCTCTTATTATGTACAATGTTTTCCTCATTCTGCATATTTAACTGTGCAAGAGTTCACATATCTTTCCAGCTCTTTCTGAAATCATCCTGTTCCATAACTTCTCATAGAACAATAGAATTTCAGCACCATCATATATTACAATTTGTTTAGTCATTCTCCACTTGGGGGATACCCCTTTAGTTTCCAATTCTTTGCCATCATAAATAAAGCAGCTCTAAATATTGTTTAACGCAGATGCTTTCCAAATTTTTAAAAAATATCTTGGGATATAGACTGTAAGAATAATTTAGGGTTGTGACCGAATCCAAGTTTGATTTTTGGTTGCCAGAGGATATCCCAAATTAAATTCCCAAGTCAGTTTGGAAATCTAGGGTAGTTTAATCAATATATAGGGACGAAATCAAGGAGAAGAGAGAGGGAAAGGTATAGGATTTCTCCCACCTGGCCTGTGCCAGGTGAGTTCAAAGTCCTCCACCATGAGGTCTTTGAAGATTAGAGGCTTTCTCCAAAAGGATGGTGTTTGGAAGGTAAAAGATAGAAAAAAACAGCCCAAACTCCAAGAGATCTCAGAGATGGCACCCTACCTGAAATAAGTCACTAGGCTTCCTCCAGTATGGTATCAAGGAAAACTCACCACTAAACCCGGACAACAGCAGCCGCCAAGATGCCTACATGCTCAGCAAGCTGCTGCCAACCACCTCTCTGCCATCAAAGAGGCTGGAGAGAGAAAGTGACCCAAAATATATAGATGGTTTTACACCACTTTCCTGAGTCTCACATGTACCAATGATATCTTAGGCTTGATTGAGGACAGCCCAGGGGTCTGTCAGTTGTTTCTGATTTGACATTTGCTAGCACATGTCTGTCATAGGCCATTCTTCTAAATACTTAATCCTTAAATATGGGTGTAGACATTCCTGATTTTGTTAGAATAAGTAGGGTGGAGTAATCTAAAGTTCACAAGACCTGGTAATGGCAATACTAGATCTAAAGACATGCATTGATTTATAATTTTTTGGGCATAGTTCCAAATTGCCCTCTAGAATGGCTGAATTAGTTCACAACTCCACCAACAATGCAAATTGTCACATTTTGCCACATCCGCTCAAACATTTATCATTTTCCTTTACTGTCACATTGGCCAATCTGATAGTTATGAAAAGGTACCTCAGAGTTGTTTTAATTTGAATTTCTTTAATCAAGAGTTATTTAGAACATTTGCTCATATCATTATTGATGGTTTTTATTTATTCATCTGAAAACTGCCTAATCATTTCCTTTGACAATTTATCATTTGGGGAATGTCTTGGATTCTTACAAATTTGACTTAGTTCTCTATATATTTAGGAAATTAGACCTTTATCAGATAAAAATTTTAATAATTTTTCCAGTTTGTTGTTTCCCTTCTAATCTTGGTTGTATTTCATTTTGTTTGTACAAAAACTTTTTAATTTAACATTATCACAATGATTCATTTTACATTATGTAATGTTCTCTATCTCTTGTTTGGCCATAAATTCTTCCTTTCTCCATAAATTTGTTATGTAAAGTTTTCTGTTTTCCCCTAAATAGCTTATAATATCACTCTACATTTAAATCATATGTATTTGGGCTTTATTTTGTTAAAGGGTGATAGAAATTGATATCAGACTAATTTTTGCCCTACTTTAACTTTTTAACCTCTTTTAGCATTTTGTTTTACCTTGAAACTCCTTATTTTGGCTGTGATATTCTTAAGAGAGAGATTTCAAACTGGGGTTTCATTTAAGAGTGCATTTTTAGCATTCTTGTTTTAGTCTTCTAGCTCGAGGGTTTTGAGCCATCTTCATTTACAATTTCTTAAAATATAGCCTTCACGGTTTTGGGGATTGTTGATATATATTATATTTCATATTTTATTTCTCATATTTTACATTTTCATATTTCTTTCTGACACCTTGGACCATGGTTTTCCAACTGACCTATTCTGATATTAATAGCATTCACTTCTTTGACAGAGGTTTATGATTGGCTCTTTTCTAAGTTGTCAAATCTATTTGTCAATCTTTTCTCCTACCTTTAACATTTAGTATAACTGTTTTTTAAATATCATCTAAGTTTTCTTACAATTTTTAAAGGTAAGAGTTCCCTTTTTCTCTAAAGATATATTTGGACTTATGAATTCACTCTCTGGATTTTTCAACTTGAGTGTCTCAGACAAATTTATTTCTTAATATTCTTTGTGATTTTCTTGGATCTTCTCATAATAGAAGTCTTGGTGTCTGTGTAAAGGGACTTTTGTCAGATTCGAACTCTATCCTTACATTCCCTAATTGTATTAGAAGTATTGCTTGGTTTTAAGTGTAGAAGTTAAGCTAACATTTTGTTATCTACTCCTTTTGTGGTCTAGACCATCTGAACACAATACAGGATTGGGATTATCTATTGGTTCCTACTCTATTGCCTATAAGCAAATCCATGTCTGCCCTATTCTCAAAAATA
Organism: Monodelphis domestica; assembly: GCF_027887165.1. NCBI lineage: Eukaryota > Metazoa > Chordata > Mammalia > Didelphimorphia > Didelphidae > Monodelphis > Monodelphis domestica. The sequence continues at coordinate 352,813,536 of NC_077229.1, read as the reverse complement.
ATAAAAATACTTCACTTGATCCTTCTATTCTTGATAACTATTGTTTCATATCTCTTCTCCCGTTCATGGCTAAACTTCTTTAAAAGACCATTTACAATAAGTATCTCCACTTTGTCTGTTCTACCTCCCTGCTTAACCCCTCAAAATCCATTTACTGACCTTCCCAATTCACTTCAATTATTCTCTTTAAAGTTACTAATCACCTATTAATTAGGAAATCTACCTTTTTTGAAACTCGAGACAAATTTGATCACCTTTTTTCTTCATGTTTTCTTCCTTCTATGTTTTTAGAACATCACCCTTGTATGATTCTTCTACATATATGATTTCTCCTCAGTCTCTATGGTTGTATCCTCATTCAGATCAAAGCATTTAACTAAAAATATCCCTCAGGGTTCTGTCCTAGGTCTTCTGTTCTCCCTCTGCACTAATTCACTTCATGATGTAAGAAATAAAAAGACCTGGGTTTGAATTCTGAGCTGATAAATCTAACTTTTTTGTGAAAAAATAAATGTGGAGGGGGGCGGAGTCAAGATGGCAGCTTAGCAAGCAGAAAAAGTTTAGACCTCGAGGAAGACCCTTCCTTACCAAAACAAACTGAATGCTCCTAGGGCAATGAAAATTCAAACTGAACAACAGGACAGAAGCTGGGAACCCTCCATCTGGACTCAAATCAAAAGGTAAGCCCCCCAAAAGCCAGAATCCGAGAATACTCGGGTCTAAGGGGAAGGCAGAGGGAAGGTCCCAGGACCCCTCCCTCACAACCCAGAGGGATGAGCCCCCAGCAGCAGAGGGAACCTCTGAGCAGGCAAAGGTGCTGGTTTGGAGGGTCTACCTTGTGAGCAGTGGGGCACCGGACTCTGAGCACCTAGCGTGGACAGTGGGGAGGAAGCCAGGGAGAGACCAGGGCGTGGCTGGGTCCCTCAATCAGGTTCCAGTCTCACCTTTGCCTCAGTGCACAACCAGACCAATCCAGCTGAACCTACTTTGGTCAGGACTCCTCAGAGCTCAAGGACACAGGCAAAGGCCCTGGCTGACAGCAGAGAAACAACTGGAGAGAAGAGAAGAGTGCCTGGGAAGTTCTTACCTGCCAGGAGTCTTCGGCTGCAGAGAACATACAGCCCAAAGCAGTTGTACTTACTCCAATCAAAAGTCTCCAGAGGACAAGGAAGTTAACATTCCTCCCCTAGAGACTGTACCAAGACATCAGACAAAGCTCCAAGAGGGGAGATTGACAGCCCCAAAACCAAAACAAAATGAGAGGAGCAAGAGCACAGATAAATACAAGGATCAAAGAAGGGGTAAACTCGAGCAAACAACAGAAAAAGAAGAAAGAAATTACAATAAACAGCTTCGGCACAGGTAATGAGCAAAAGGCAAATGAAACAGAGGGGGAGGAATCAGCAAAGGAAAAATCAGAAATCCCAGCAAATTGGATACAGGCTTTGGAAGAACTCAAAATGCAATTCAAAACACAATTAAGAGAGGCTGAAGACAATTGGGAAAAGAACTTAAAAACTAAGATAAGTCATCTGGAAACAGAAAATAGTGTCTTGAAAGCCAAAATCAACCATCTGGAAAATGAGGCAAAGGAGATAAAAGATGAGGCAAAGCAGATGAAAGATGAGGTGAAGAAGATGAAAGATGACCTCCAAAGAAAATCCGACCAAAAGGAAAAGGATGACCAAAAAACTAAGTATGAAATTCAGTCTTTAAGAACCAGAATACAACAACTAGAATCAAGAGACCTCACAAGGCAGCAGGACACTATAAAACAAAACCAAAAGAATGAAAAAAATTGAGGAAAATATGAAGTATCTCATTCACAAAACAGAGGATTTAGAAAATCATTCAAGGAGAGACAATTTAAGAATTTTTGACCTACCAGAAGACCATGACAAAAGAAAAAGCTTGGACATTATATTACAAGAAATTATTAAAGAAAACTACCCTGAAATCCTTGAACAAGATGGAAAAGTGAAGATTGATAGAATCCACAGATCACCTCCTCTACTTAATCACCAACTGACAACACCCAGGAATGTAATAGCCAAATTCAAGAACTATCAGACCAAAGAAAAGATATTACAAGTTTCCAAGAAGAAGTCATTCAGATACCAAGGAACCACAGTGAGAATAACTCAGGATCTGGCTGCATCCACACTGAAAAAAAGAAAGGCATGGAATACGATATTCTGGAAAGCAAGAGAACTAGGTCTACAACCAACAATCAATTACCCAGCAAAATTGACTATATTCTTACAGGGGAAAGCATGGTCATTCAACAAAACAGAAGAATTCCAAGAATTCATAAAGAAAAGACCAGACCTGAACAGAAAATTTGATGTCCAAGCATAGAACTCAAGAGAATCATCAAAACGTAATAAAAAAAGAGGGGGGAAAAAGAAAAACAAAAAAATTTAAGAGACCCAATAAGTTAAAATGATATGTATCCCTATAAAAAAAGAGGTCATTGGTAACTCTTAAAAATTGTTATTACCTGGGCAGCAAAAAGAAGTAAACTTACAGGGAATAGCGACAAACTCTATAGAATGAAAGGACAATACATAAATAGGTATATAGATTTATGCATGCAAATTCATGAGTATGCATCTATATATACATATATACATATATACATATATATATATAACTAGAGCTTAAATAGGTTAATATTAAAAGAAATGGGAAAATAAACAAATGGGGGTAAATTTATATGTCATTAAGAAGCTCATGGTGGGAGGGGGGAGAACTTCAATACACTGGAAGGGTAAAGAGGTTGGGGACAGGAAATACTCAACTTTTACATGCTTTGAAAGTTACTCAAAGAGGGAAAGACAATCCAATCCTTAGCACCCTATAGGGGAGAAGAAGGGTAACAAATGGTCTGGTGGGGAGGGAAGCACTACAAGAGAGGGAGAGAGCGAGGGGTTAATTTTAGAAAGACTACAGGGAATATAAGGGAGGGATAAGAAGGAAGGGGATAGAAAGGGAGGTATAATAAGGGTGGGAACGGGGGACTGTTTTAAAGAAAATATTGGTGTAGAAGGAAGTAGTGAAAGAAGAAAAGGCAGGAAAAGGAGCAGAAATCAAAATGCTGGGAAATACACAGCTAGTAATCATAACTCTGAATGTGAATTGAATGAACTCACCTATAAAATGCAAACGAATAGAAGAGAGGATGAGAGTCCAAAACCCTACCATATGCTGTCTACAAGGAACACATATGAGAAAGGTAGACACACATAGGGTGAAAGTAAGAGGGTGGAGCCAAATCTATTGGGCATCAACTGACAAAAAGAAGGCAGAATTCGCAATCATGATATCCGACAAAGCCAAAGTAAAAATAAATCCAGTAAAAAGAGATAGGAAAGGTAATTACATCCTGATAAAAGGCAGTATAGACAGTGAGGAAATATCTGTGCTCAACATGTATGCACCAAATGGCATAGCATACAAATTTCTAAAGGAGAAACTAGAGGAGCTCAAGGATGAAATAGATAGAAAAACTATACTAGTGGGAGACCTGAACCTTCCTCTATCCTAACTAGATATATCAAACCAAAAATAAATAAGAAAGTGGTAAGAGAAGTGAATGAAACCTTAGAAAAATTAGAGTTAGTAGACATCTGGAGAAAAATAAATAGGGACAAAAAGGAATATACCTTCTTTTCAGTAGCACATGGTACATTCACAAAAATTGACCATGTATTAGGGTATAAAAACATTGCAAACAAGTGCAAAAGAGCAGAAACAATAAATGCAACTTTCTCAGATCACAATGCAATGAAAATAATAATTAGTAAGGGAACACGGAGAGGGAAATCAAAAATTAATTGGAAATTAAACAATACTTTTTTTCCAAAACCAGTTAGTTAAAGAATAAACATAGAAACAATTAATAACTTCATTGAAGAAAAGGACAATGATGAGACATCCTTTCAAAACCTATGGGATGTAGCCAAAGCAGTACTCAGGGGGAAATTTATATTATTGAGTTCATATATTAACAAATTAAGAAGGGCAGAGGTCAATGAATTCGGCATGCAAATTAAAAAATTAGAAAGAGAACAAATTAAAAATCCTCAGAAGAAGACTAAATTAGAAATCCTAAAACTCAAAGGAGAAATTAATAAAATTGAAAGTAAAAGAAGTAATGATTTAATAAATAAGACTAGAAGCTGGTACTTTGAAAAAAAAATAAAATAGACAAAGTACTAGTCAGTCTAATTAAAAAAGGAAAGAAATAAACCAAATTGAGAGTATCCAAGATGAAAAAGGAGACCTCACCTCTAATGAATAGGAAATTAAGGCAATTATTAAAAAAGACTATACCTAATTATATGGCAACAAATATGGCAATATAGGTGATATGGATGAATACTTACAAAAATATAAATTGCCTAGACTAAAAGAGGAAGAAATAAATTACCTTAACAACCCCATTTCAGAAAAAGGAATGGAATAAGCCATCAAAGAACTCCCTAAGAAAAAATCCCCAGGTCCAAATGGATTAAAAATGAATTCTATCAAACATATAAAGAACAACTAATCCCAATATTAAACAAACTACTTGACAGAATAAGCCATGAAGTAGTTCTACCAAATTCATTCTATGACATAAATATGGTACTGATCCCAAAGCCAGGCAGGTCAAAAACAGAGAAAGAAAACTATAGACCAATCTCCCTAATGAATAAAGACGCAAAAATCTTAAATGGGATACTAGCAAAAAGACTCTATCAAGTCATCACAAGGGTCATCCACCATGACCAATATGACCATTCATACCAGGAATGCAAGGATGGTTCAATATTAGGAAAACCATCCACATAATTGACTATGTTAACAAGCAAACTGACAAAAATTACATGATTATCTCAGTAGATGCAGAAAAAGCCTTTGATAAAATACAATACCCATTCCTATTGAAATCACTAGAAAATATAGGAATAGAAGGGCCTTTCCTAAAAATAATAAACAGTATACATCTAAAACCATCAGCAAACATCATCTGCAATGGGGATAAACTGGAGGCATTCCCATTAATATCAGGAGTGAAACAAGGATGCCCATTATCACCTCTACTATTTGACATTGTACTAGAAACACTAGCAGTAGCAATTAGAGAAGAAAAAGAAATTGAAGGTATTAAAATTGGCAATGAGGAGATCAAGCTATCACTCTTTGCAGATGATATGATGGTTTACTTAAGGAATCCTAGAGAATCAACCAAAAAGTTACTCAAAATAATAAACAACTTTAGCAAAGTTGCAGGATACAAAATGAACCCACATAAGTCATCAGCATTTCTATATGTCTCTAACCCATTTCAGCAGCAAGAATTAGAAAGCGAAATATCATTTAAAATCACCCTAGACAATATAAAATACTTAGGAATCTATCTGCCGAGACAAACACAGGAACTATAGGAACACAACTACAAAACACTTTCCACATAGTTAAAGCTATATCTAAACAATTGTAAAAACATTGATTGCTCATGGGTGGGATGACCTAACATAATAAAAATGACAATCCTACCCAATCTAATTTACTTATTTATTGCCATACCCATTGAATTACCAAAAAAACTTCTTTACTGAATTAGAAAAAAAAAAACATAACTAAGTTCATTTGGAAGAACAAAAGATCAAGGATATCCAGGGAAATCCTGAAAAAAAATGCAAAGGAAGGAGGACTTGCAGTCCCAGATCTCAAACTATACTATAAAGCATTGGTTATCAAAACAATTTTGTACTGGCTAAGAGACAGAAAGGAGGATCAGTGGAATAGACTTGGCGTAAATGATCTCAGCAAGAGAGTTTATGACAAACACAAAGACCCCAGCTTTTGGGACAAAAATCCAGTTTTTGATAAAAACTGCTGGGAAAATTGGAAGACAGTGTGGGAGAGATTAGGTTTGGATCAACATCTGACACCCTACACCGAGATAAATTCAGAATGGGAAATTCAGAATGGGTGCATGACTTGAACATTTGTTAGAGACAAGAAAACATGTGATACCCAATGGAATCGTGCATGGGCTATGGGAGACGTGGGGGGGGAGGAAAGAAAAGAAGGAAACTATAAGTAAATTAGGTGACTACAGAATAGTATACATGTCAGACCTTTGGGAAGGGAAAGTTTTTAAAACCAAGCAAGACTTAGAAACAGTCAAATAATGTAAAATAAATAATTTTGACTACATCAAATTAAAAACTTTTGTACAAACAAAACCAATGTAACCAAAATCAGAAGGGTAGCAACAAATTGGGAAACAATCTTCATAAAAACCTCTGACAAAGGTTTAATTACTCAAATTTACAAAGAGCTATATCAATTGTACAAAAATCAAGCCATTCTCCAATTGATAAATGGGCAAGGGACATGAACAGCCAGTTCTCAGCCAAAGAAATAAAAACTATTAATAAGCACATGAAAAAGGGTTCTACATCTCTTATAATCAGAGAGATGCAAATCGAAACAACTCTGAAGTATCACCTCACATCTAGCAGATTGGCTTACATGATAGCAAAGGAAAGTAATGAATGCTATAGGGGATGTGGCAAAGTAGGGACACTAATTCATTGCAGGTGGAGGTGTGAACTGATCCAACCATTCTGGAGGGCAATTTGGAACTATGCCCAAAGAGCAATAAATGACTCTCTACCCTTTGAGCCAGCCATAGCACTACTGGGCTTATACCTCATAGAGATAATAAGGAAAAAGACTTGTACAAGAATATTCATAGCTGCACTCTTTGTGGTCGCCAAAAATTGGAAAATGAGGAGATGCCCTTCAATTGGGGAATGGCTGAACAAATTGTGGTATATGTTGGTAATGGAATACTATTGTGCTAAAAAAAAATAATAACGTGGAGGAATTCCATGGAGACTGGAACAACCTCCAGGAAGTGATGCATAGAGAAAGGAGCAGAACCAGGAAAACATTGTACACAGAGACTGATACATTGTGGTACAATTGAAGGTAATGGACTTCTCCATTAGTGGCAATGCATTGTCCCTGAACAATCTGCAGGGATCTAAAAAACACTATCCATAAGCAAAAGATAAACTGTGGGAGTAAAAACACCGATGAAAAGCAACTTCTTTGGAGGAGATATGACTGAGGAGAGATTCTAAATGAACACTCTGATGCAAATACCAACAACATGGAAATGGGTTTGAGTCAAGAACACATGTGATACCCAATGGAATCGTGCATGGGCTATGGGAGAGGTGGGGGGGAAGAAAAGAAAATGATCTTTGTTTCAAATGAATAATGTTTGGAAATGACCAAATAAAATAATGTTTAAAAAAAGAATAAATGTGGAGTTTATTATCATATTCAGAATGTGGTAAAGACCCCATTTAGATATTGAACATTTTATTTTATAAGCTATTGACATTTTATTCACATAAGTGATTAAAAGGACCATATATTTAGGGTATGTTAGCTGAAAGTTAATAAATTATCTTAGAAAGTTCAAGCATTACATTTATCCTATAACTAATACATTCAGACTCAACCCATCACAAAAACTCTGGGAAAGAGGCTGAAAGATAAGCTATACTTGCTTTTCAATCCAATAAAATGGTGCCTGTTGTTGTCAGGAATCCTTTTAAGACCAAATACCACTAATAATAAGTTCCATCATCAGCAACTTTGTACTAAACATCCCATGGTTAATAACAAAACTCTCATGCTAACTGTTTCCTTATCTACCACTATGCCTTTTCACATTTAATTTACTAACTGGGACAATTTATATAATCATCATTACATTTACTATCTAAAGGAGTTTATGAAAATAATATAAAAACAAAGATGAAATTTCATTTCTTTGGTGATTTCATTAGTTCTTATAGATTTAATTATTTTCTCTATGTTAATGATATTTAAATATATATATATATATACATATATATATATATATATATAGTGCCTTAAGCTCTCTCCTGACCTCTAATAACACATCTTCCAATGATTTTCAGTTATCTGAAACTGAATGTCCAATTCTTGAACATCTTAAGCTCAACATGCCCAAAACAAAACTCAGCATCTTTGTCCTCAAATATTCATTACTTTCTACCTTCCCAGTTATGATAAAAACAACACCAACCTTCTAGTCCCCCAAGCTCAAAATCTAGGGATCATTCAGATCATTCTCATGTCTACTATCTTTCACCCACCATTTACTCTCAGTCAACTTAGCTTCTGCAAAATCTCTTTGGTACACCTTTTCTTTTCAGACACTGATGCCACCCTCATGCAGTCTTTTATCATATCATACCTGGACTATTGTAATAGTACATTGGCAGGCATAACTGCCTCAAATCTTTTCCCAATTCTAATCTATTCTACATTTGGCCACAAAACTATTTTCATCAAAGAGAGGTTTACTCATGTTTTGTCCCCATTCACTTAACTCCTGTGGCTCCAAAATAAAATAAAAATTCCCTCTTTGGTTTCAAAACCTTTAATAATTTAGTTTTGTATATTTTTAATCTTCTTATACCTTGTTTCTCTCTACCTACTTTTCAATCCAAAAACATTGACCTCAGCATTTCATAAATAAGGCACTTCATTTGTTGGCTTTTGTCACTTTCTCTGACTATCTTCCATTCTTGGAATGCACTCCCTTCTCATCCCGTTTTCTTAAATCCCCTAACTTCCTTTCAATCTTAACTAAGGTCATGTACTCTATATGAAATGTTATGAAACACTTTTAATTCTAGTTATTTAACTATCCTTATTGTTTCCTGTCTAATGTGTATATAACTTTTTTTATTTGCTTATTGTAAGGGGTTGTCTTTTGCTTCCTTGTATTTGGCTCTAAATGAATGTTTATTGATTGACTGACTGCCTAGAAAGTACTAAGGTCTTTCTTCTGCTTTTAGTATATTTATGGTAAGCACTTGATAAATGAATAAGGACTAACTGTCTATATATATAAGGTTAAAGTGACCCTGCTGCTGAGGCCTTTTTCTGCTTCTTCAACTCTCAGGATTTATCATTTTTCCTTAGAATAGAATCAAAGATGATGATTTATAATTTTAAGGAGATGCTACGAAGAATTGTAAGAAGAAGCAGATGAGGTAATTCTGGAATGAACTTCTATTAATGAAGTAATTATGTTTTTATTTGGAGGGGTATGAAGATTACTGATGATTTTGCCCTCTGTTCTTTATCTCTTTCCTAATGTAATCTAATATTTTCCTATAGTTTAAAGTCAAGTTTATTAATATAGAGTTTTAATACTTTGTGTTCTTATTTAGAAAATCTGAAGTATATTTGCACTTCTCTCATTATATGACATCTCTCTCAGTTTCCAAAGTACTTCTCTGATCACTTTCACTACTTCACAAAGGATTTGAATCTAAGATTTTTATATTGCTCCAAATTGTAATATCTCTCTTTCCTTTTTAATAATTTTTCCAAGATTATTGTTTATGGAAAATAACTAAATTTTAAATATCAATTTATTTTGCATAAATCAATTCTTAATTATTAGATCATTTTCCAAAGAGCATTCTTTCAATTTCTCTCATCATTAGTAAATGTAAATGAAACAATTACTTAGTTAAATTTTAAACAGTGCTATTCATTTGAGAAATCTTTATTTTGTAGCGCAAAGGAAGTAATTTTTCCACCTTTGACACTTGACAGTAAATTCATTTTGATCTAAATTGATTGCTTTGGGATTATTTTAGACTCATTAAAATATTTCTATATTGACATTCACTAACATCTTTTAATGAATGACGTCAAATCTCAACATTTTTATTCAATATGCTCTGATTTTTCTTAAATCCATAGAGAAGTTCATACTTTGTATTTCCAATTAGTATATCAAATGATTGTTTATTTTGTTCTTTCATCAAGCTTTTCATGTTTTAAGTCTTTGTAGATCAAGCTACCTATACTTTTAAATAAGGTAGCTTTTCCATTACTTTGGGGAGAAGCTGACATCTAGAACTCATCTAGACTTTGGATCATGTCTCTTTTTCCCCTTTAGGAAAGATCCCGAACTAACTAACTAACTCTCTCTCTCTCTCTCTCTCTCTCTCTCTCTCTCTCTCTCTCTCTCTCTCTCTCTCTCTCTCTTTCTCTCTCTTATGGGCATTGAGACACTTAACTTGAAATAGGAGAGTGGCTGTAATCTATATTGTCTGGTTAATATTCTGATATGCATGCTTTCTCATTCCTTTTTCATTATCTATTCAGATAATAGGGTTACTTTGTAATTTACTATGTGTGCTCATTATAGACCTGATATTTGGTGAGAAGGGAGTAGTATTCTATATAAAGTTTGGATTCTCCCTTCCCCTTTAAGAAATAGCAGTCAATAGTTTAGTTTGAATGTGAAAACTACATCCTCTTGACTGGTATCTCTCATCTCTGAAGTGAGCAGTGACCACCTCTGGCCCCAAATTTCTCCTCCTTCATCTGACAGGAACAAAAGACTCCCTTAAAGAATTGTGAAATTAGATGTTTAAAATATGTTCCTGTTCCCTTAAAACAAACAAAGGACAGCCAAATTACACAAAAATATTTTTCATGGGGGAATTCTATGCAATTCATTCCATCACTTGTAGTTATATCTTAGGAAGTGAGCTCCAATATTGTTAAGAGGGCAATATGCAAAATTTACCCCAAAAAGTTACAATTTGAGATTTTTAATGTATCACTAATTTAAAAAGGAATTTGCCTTAAATTTAGGTCTACAGGGACAGCTGGGTGGATCAGTGGATTGAGAGTCAGGCCTAAAAATGGGAGGTCCTAGGTTCAAATCTGGCCTCAGACACTTCCTAGCTGTGTGACCCTGGGCAAGTCACTTGATCCCATTGCCTAACCCTAACCACTCAACTGTCTTTGAGCCAATACACAGTATTGACTTTAAGATGGAAGGTAAGGGTTTAAAAAAAATTTAGGTCTACAATCCCATCATGTTCCATTTTCATATTGCTTAGTTTGTCTCATAAACAAAGTAAAAGGGTTGGAATTTATGGGCAATATGCCTCTTTTTACAATTAAAAATTATATTTTTAAAAATAAAAATTTTACCATGTCAAATTTTTCAAGAGGAGAAATGAAGTGATTTTTCATGTTGTAATTTTAATACTATATAATGACCTCCATAAACATTTTCTACATATAGAATCAAAAATGGCTTAATTTCGCTTATTTGGTAGTTAAAATATGCTCATATGGATGTTAAAATTTAGTAAGGTTTTTTAATACATTTACATTATATTATTCTTTTTTTTTTTTACTTTTTAAACATTATTGTATTTGGTTATTTAAAAACATTATTCATTGGAAACAATGATCATTATCTTTTCCTCCCCCCATACCCCTCCCACCACTTCTGCCATAGCCAGCTCACAATTCCACTGGGTTTCACATGTGTTCTTGGTTCGAACCCATTTCCATGTTGTTGGTATTTGCTCTAGAGTGTTCATTTAGAGTCTCTCCTCAGTCATTTCCTTTCAGCCCCTGTAGTCAAGCAGTTGCTTTACATCGGTGTTTCTACTCCCACAGTTTATCCTCTGCTTGTGGATAGTGTTTTTTAGATCCCTGCAGATTGACTAGGGACATTGCATTCTCCCTAGTGGAGGAGACCATTACCTTCGGTTGTACCACAGTGTATTAGTCTCTGGGTACAATGTTTTCCTAGTTCTGCTCCTTTCTCTATGCATCACTTTCTGGAGGTTGTTCCAGTCTCCATGGAATTCCTCCACTTTATTATTCCTTTTAGTACATTAGTATTCCATCACCAACATATACCACAATTTGTTCAGCCATTCCCCAATTGAAGGGAAACCCTTCATTTTCCGATTTTTGGCCACCACAAAGAGTGCAGCTATGAATATTCTTGTACATGTCTTTTTTCTTATTATCTCTTTGGGGTACAAACCCAGCAGTGCTATGGCTGGATCAAAGGGTTTTCTATCGCCCTTTGGACATAGTTCCAAATTGCCCTCCAGAATGGTTGGATCAGTTCACAACTCCACCAGCAATGAATTAATGCCCTTACTTTGCTGCATCCCCTCCATCATTCATTACTTTCCATAGCTGTCATGTTAGCCAATCTACTAGGTGTGAGATGATACCTCAGAGTTGTTTTGATTTGCATCTCTCTGATTATAAGAGATGTAGAACCCTTTTTCATGTGCTTATTAATAGTTTTTATTTCTTTGGCTGAGAACTGCCTGTTCATGTCCCTTGCTCATTTATCAATTGGAGAATGGCTTGATTTTTTGTACAATTGATTTAGCTTTTTGTAAATTTGAGTAATTAAACCCTTGACAGAGGTTTTTATGAAGATTGCTTCCCAATTTGTTGCTACCCTTCTGATTTTAGTTATATCGGTTTTGTTTGTACAAAAGCTTTTTAAATTGATGTAGTTGAAATTATTTATTTTACATTTTGTGATTCTTTCTATGTCTTGTCTGGTTTTAAAGTCTTTCCCTTCCCAAAGGTCTGACATGTATACTATTCTGTGTTTACCTAATTTACTTATAGTTTGCTTCTTTATGTTCATGTCAGTCACCCATTTTGAATTTATCTTGGGGTAGGGTGTGAGGTGTTGATCTAATCCTAATCTATCCCACACCGTCTTCCAGTTTTCTCAGCAGTTTTTATTGAATAGTGGATTTTTAACCCAAAACTGGGATCTTTGGGTTTATCATATATTGTCTTACTAAGGTCACTTGCCCCAAGTCTATTCCACTGATCCTCCTTTCTGTCCCTTAGCCAGTAACAAATTGTTTTATAACTGCTGCTTTGTAATATAGTTTGAACTCTTGGACTGCAAGGCCCACTTCCTTTGTATTTTTTTCATTATTTCCCTGGATATCCTTGATCCTTTGTTCTTCCAAATGAACTTTGTTATGTTTTTTTCTAAAACAGTAAAGACATTTTTTGGAAGTTCTATGGGTATGGCACTAAATAGATGATAAGTTTGGGTAGGATGGTCATTTTTACTATAGTGGCTCATCCTACCCATGAGCAGTTAATGTTTTTCCAATTGCTCAAGTCTAGTTTTAGTTGTGTGGAGAGTGTTTTGTAGTTGTGTTCATATAGTTCCTGTGTTTGTCTTGGGAGATAGATTCCTAAGTATTTCATTTTGTCTAAGGTGATTTTGAATGGGATTTCTCTTTCTAGTTTTTGCTGCTGAACTATGTTGGAGATGTATAGAAATACTGATGACTTATGTGGGGTTATTTTGTATTTAAAGTTGTTGATTATTTTGAGTAACTTTTTGGTTTATTCTTTAGGATTCCTAAAGTAAACCATCATATCATCTGCAAAGAGTGATAGCTTGATCTCCTCATTGCCAATATTAATACCTTCAATTTCTTTTTCTTCTCTAATTGCTACTGCTAGTGTTTCTAGTACAATGTCAAATAGTAGAGGTGATAATGGGCATCCTTGTTTCACTCCTGATCATATTGGGAATGCATTTAGTTTATCCCCATTGCAGATGATATTGGCTGATGGTTTTAGATATATACTGTTTATTATTTTTAGGAAGGACCCTCATATTCCTATGCTTTCTAGTGTTTTCAATAGGAATGGATGTTGTATTTTATCAAAGGCTTTTTCTGCATCTATTGAAATAATCATGTGATTTTTGTTGGTTTCTACCCCCCTTGGTTTTCCCTTCTCCCTACCTTTGTTGGGTAAGATAGAATTCAAGATACCAATGGGTCTGGATGTTTTTCCCTCTCAGAGTTGATTTCCCTGTGAGTAAGGTTTAAGTAAAAACTCTCTTCCTCTCCTTCTTATAGGAGTTTTCTTCCCCTCCCCTTCCCGTGTGAATCTTTGTGTGAGAATGTTTATTCTATTTGATTTTTCCTTTCCCCCTATTTACACATTACATTTTCCATATATCAATATATATAGATTGATATAAATGTAGTCCTCATAGAAGAGAGTTTGAATAAATGAAAAGATAACAATTTTCACCTCTTCCCTTTCCATCATAATTACCTTTTCAGGTATTCCATGCTCTTTGTTTTTCGATATCGAAATTTCCACAGAGCTCTGATCTTTTCTTTGCAAAGAGTTGGAAATCTTCTATTTTGTTGAATGCCCATACTTTCCCTTGGAAGTATATAGTCAGTTTTGCTGGATAGCTGATTCTTGGTTGAAGACCCAGCTCTCTTGCCTTTCTGAAAATCATGTTCCATGCCTTACGATCATTCAGAGTGGAACTTGCAACGTCTTGTGTGACCCTGATTGGCATTCCTTTATATCTAAATTATCTTTTTTCTAGCTTCTTGTAGGATTTTTTCTTTTGCTTGAAAGCTTTGGAATTTGTCAATTACATTCCTGGGAGTTGTCTTTTGGGGATTTAGTGTAGAGGGTGTTCTGTGAGCTCTTTCAGTGGCTGTATTGCCCCCTTGTTCTAGAATCTCTGGGCAATTTTCTTTGATTATATCTTGTATTATGATGTCAAGTTTGCTGTTTATTTCTGGATTTTCTGGTAGTCCAATTATTCTTAAATTATCTCATCTTCCTCTATTTTCCAAGTCTGTCACCTTGTCAGTGAGATATTTTATGTTCTCTTCTAATTTCTTGATCTTTTGGCTTTGCTTTATTGATCCTTGCTCTTTTACCTGCTTGTTGTCTTCCAGTTGCCTAATTCTGACCTTTAAAGCCTGGTTTTCCTTTTCAGTTTGGTCAAACCGATTTTGTAGTTGCGTGAAATTCTTTTGCATTAATTCCCACTTTTCCTGCCAGAAGGCTTCCATCTTTTTGATCATTGTCAATTCAAATTCTTCAAAAGTTTGTGGAGAATTTCCATTTCCTTTGGAAGGTTTCGGCACATTTGTTTGTGTTTCCTCTTCTATCTCCTCCTCCATAAAATGTGTCCAAAGTTTCCCCCTTCTTGTTTTTCCTGTTGTTTTGAGCCTTTTTTTTCCTTCTGTGCTGTTTGCCATCTCTATCTGAGTGAGGGGGACTGTCTCTTCTCTTTTCTGTCTGATGTTTAGTGGCTTTAGCCCCAGGCAAATTGTCTGTTTTCCCCAGGAAGCCCGGAATTGCTGGTGTTTCGGTGTTTTGGTGTTACTACCCTCCTCAGTTCCTTCCCGATGCTTCTCTGTTGCCTTACTTCTATGCTCTGCCCCTGGCTTGACACTCTTAGAGCCTGAACTCTGAGGGGGTGGGGCCATGGCTTCCAGGAGCTCTGAGGGCTGGTGATAGGATTAACCTCAGACTGAGTATGCCCTGAGGCAGGGACCTTAGGTGAGACTCAGATGGAAGAATCTGGTTAGGGGACTACAGGCTCCTTCTGTCTCTCTCTGTTTCCCTGCTGTCTGGGTGCCCCCTCGACTGGTTCAGGTTGTTTTCAGGGTGTGGCCTTCAGAATAGCCGGCTCCAGAGGCCCTTTTTCCTGCCCTGAGGTTCCTGCTGCTGCCTCAGATTCAGTGCTCTGGGTTTGGGGGATGGGTCCTGGGACCTTCCTTTTGCCTACCCCTTAGATCCAAGTGATCTCGGGTTCTGACTTTTGGGGAGCCATACCTTTTGATCCTGGTTCAGGAGGAGTGTTCCCAGGGTCTATTCTCTTGTTTGTTTTGAATTTCTTTGCCCTAGGAGCATTCAGTTTGAGATTAGTAAGGAAGGGTTTCTGGAGCTCTGAACTTTAGCTTTCTCTAAGCTGCCATCTTGACCAGAAGGGTTATTATTCTTTTTGCATCTGCTGAAAAATTAAATGTGTTTTTTGTCATTTAGTGCTCCCATTGTATAATGAGAAAAAATGAGGTCAGGCAGACATAGAGTGATAAGGCTACAAGGCATACTTAGGTAGTTAGTCCAACCTTCCTTAAAACAAGATGACACTTCAACCATAAAGGAAAAAAGAAGAAAAAATATTTTCAATTATTTTTTTCACCTATCTTCAGGAAGAAGATTTTATAGTATTCCCGGAATAATCATTTTATTGGGACAAAGAAGAAATACTACTTGTAGTATTCTTCATACTATAGGCGATGACAGAAATAAAATATAATAAATTCTACTGATAAGTGCTATGAACAAATATGAATATGTAAATTTTCATACTGAAGAGTCTGCATTCTTTGTACATAACAATGTCATACCCCCTGCTTCCCTGAAATAAATCCCTCTATCATCTTTTCCTATTGGAGCTCCCATTTTCCTTCAAGGCTATTTTCAAGTCTCCTGCTTCTACTAATTGTCATTGTCCATTGATATATTATGTATTTTCATTTCTATATATTATCTGAATACATGATGTATCCTCCATACCTTTTCTTTCCTTCTATGTTCCTTGAAAGCAAGAACAGTTTTCTTCCCATGTGTTCTTATTGCTTAGCACAGTTCTTGGTATATAGTAGTAGTTTGATAAATGCTTGTTTAAATGAGTTGTACTGGTTTGAATGGAATTGGATCAGATTTACTATTTCTGGAATTTTTGGAGATAGGTAGTTTAGTGACAAACCAAACAACCCCAAAGCAAAAACAAAACAAATCAAAACCAGAAGTCTACTTTCCCGCACTGCCTCATATTACCAATGCTGAGAAATTAATAGGGTTATTAAAATAAACCATAATTTTTCAGTTGTGTCTGACTCTTTATACCTATTTGGAATTTTCTTGGCAAACATAATGACATTAAATATAATTTTCAAAAAATATAAATGGAAAAATTAAAAGGACTGAAATGGGGAAAGAATATCATTCATTCTGTGATTAACTCTTGGCTTTTGCCCATATGAAGAGGGGGTCTGTACCAGTTGTTGAAGGAAGAACATAGATAGTTCATCATAAAGAAAATGCAAAATAGGACAATATTTAGCAAGTATCTGTTGGTCATTGATGGAAGTTTGGCCTCTTATAATAATAGATAAGATAATATGTACTTATAACTTAGAAAGTGTGAAGGATGGTACTCAGCAACAGAAAATATAAGAAAAAATGAGTGGCTCTGCCCTTGAAAATGAAAGACTAAGATAAATATAAACAAAATAAAACTACCTAATGCACATATCTAACTGCTGAAAAACCTTTAGTGACTCATTGCTTCTAGGTTAAAAAAATACAGTCAGGGTTCTTCATGATTAGGCCCAATCAAGCTATTCACGATCTTTTCTTACTCCACCCCACACCCCACCCTCTTGCATTCCCATTCACATACTATTATTCAATTAAAATATACTAGTAATGGTTGTATGAACTTCCTCCATGTATATAAATAAATATCTGGAAGGCATTGCCTCCTTATCACATTATTTACAGATATTATGAAATTTCATCCTCAAAACAAGCCTGAGATGAAGGTGCTATTATTACCCCCATTTTAACAGATGGGAAAACTGAGGTAGGCAGAAATTAAATGTCTTGCCCAGAGTCAAATTTCTACTGAATCAAACTCAAGTGTTCCTGTCTATAGACCCAGTTCTCTACCTTCCTCCTTCATGACATTTTTCCAGTTTCTACCCAGATTAAAGTGTTCAATGCTTCATCAAATTCTCCAAAAAAAACTTGTAATTTGAAGTCAGTAAATATATGGGTTTAAATTATACTCATATAGTATTGGTCTAATAGAACTAGATAGAATAGATCATTCCACATGAGGGGAATAGCATAAGTAAAGGCATATAGGTGAACTGGTCAACCAATAAATATTTGTTAAGTACTTGCTATATTCCAGGTAGTATACTAAACACTGGAAATAAGTACAGCACTAAGACATATTTAAAGGCCTGTTCCAAAATTTACTAACTCTAAGACTCTGGTCAAGTGATTTAATTATTCTGGGTATTGGGTTTATTTGTTTTGTTTTGTTATCTGGCAGTTTATTTTTTTTTCCTATACAGGACAGCCTTTATTACACAACACAGAAAATGAAGAATATATATATATATATATATATATATATAATATTATAATAATAATCCAGAAACTATACATATATTTCTCTTCTGTATTCAGTGAGTTTTGGTGAGCCAGGAGTAAGGAAGACCTTAGTTCAAATACACCTAATATACTTTCTAACTGTATGACTCTATGCAAGTCATTTAACATTTGTCAGTTTCAGTTTCCTGATCTGCAAAACAGATTAATAATAGCACCTACTTTCCCAGTTCCCATCCTGATCTCAGGATCAAATGAGGTAATTATAAAACACTTAGTAAAGTAACTGGGTCTCAGTAAAAATTATATAACATTAGTTATTATTATTATTACTTCTTTTTAGTCGGGACCTTGAAATCATCATTCTACTGCCTAAAATTCTATTTTCTCTCAGAAGGAATACTTAACAGCATTTTAGAGAGTCCATTTTTTCTAACAAGAAACCCAGAAATGTATCAAAAAGAATGACTCTCCAATGACGTTCAGACTTATCTGATGGAAAATACATTGGGGATTACTAGATACATAGTAAATCATTTTCACTCCCAGGAACTCATATAGGCATGCGACCTTACAGTACTGCTCTGATATTTGGATTCCTTTAAGAAAACAAACTTGGAGTAGATGGATAGGTAATCTCTTTTCCAATTAGAAATGGCACTGCCTTAAAAAATCACATAGCAGAGAAAGTCTTTGTTGGTGGTGGTAGTGTTGGGTTATTTAAATTGTGTCTGGCAGTTTCTGATTCTATTGGAAGTTTTCATTGTACAGATGCTACAGTGGTTTGCCATTTCCTTCTCCAAGTCATTTTACAAATGAGGAAACAGAGGCAAAAATGATTAAGTTACTTGACCAGGGTCACAGAACACTTAAGTGTCTGAGGCTAGATGTGAACTCATTAAGATGTCTTTCTAATTCTAAGCTGACTACTATCTCCACTCAACCAGGTAACTGCCTCTGAGAAAGTGCCTTACTTTCCCAAATTAACTCTCCTTCACTACCCCAAACCTCTTTTATATTCCTTTTGTTTCTGGGACTAAGCATATACTTAAAAAAATTATTTATTTAAAAATATCTTTGCACACTCACATAATTCATTTTCTTTCCTTCCTATTTCTCCCCCACACCCCCAGAGACAACAAGCAATTCCACTGGGTTGTATAAATGTTAACACTTAATACCTATTTCCATATTATTCATTTTGACTATAGAGCAATCATTTAAAGACAAAACTGCTAATCATATACCCTTATATACAAGTGATAAGTTATATGTCATATGTTTTTCTTTTGCATTTCTACACCCATAGTTCATTCTCTCAATATAGATGTCATTCTTTCTCATAAGTCCTTAAGGAGTATCCTGGATTATGACATTGCTACTAGTAGTAAAGTTCATTACATTGGATAGTTTCACAATGTTTCACATTCTGCGAACAATCTTCTTGTGATTTTCCTCATTTCACTCTGCATCAGTTTATTGAGTTTCTTATTGGTCATATAGAAATCCTTCATATCATAATTCCTTATAGCACAAAAGTATGCCATAACCATCAGATAACAAAAATTGTTTAGCCATTCCCCAATGGAGGGACACAACTTCATTTTCCGATATTTTGCTGCCATAAAGAGCACAGCTTTGATTATTTTTGTACACATATTTTTCATTATTATTTGAGAGGGGTACAAATGGAGTGTTCGTATTGCTGGATAAAAGGACAGACATTCATTTAAAGCCCTTTGGGCATAATTTCAAATCAACCTCCAAAATGGTTAGATCAATTCACAACTCCATCAGCATTGAATTAGTGTCCCAATTTCGCACATCCTCTCTAACATTTATCATTTACATTTACTTTCATAATGCCCAGTTTGCTGGGTATAAGGTACTACATCAGAGTTGTTTTGATTTACATTTCTTTAGTCAGGAAGGAATTAGATAATTTTTGTACAATTATTGATAGTTTTGATTTCTTCATCTGTAAACTGCATTTGTATCCCTTGACTATTTGTCAATTGGAGAGTGATTATATTTCTTATAATTTGTCTTAGTTCTTTGTATATTTGAGAAATTAGACCTTTGTCAGAGAAAATTATTATTAAGTTTTCCTCTGGTTTGTTGCTTCACTTATAATTTTTATTTCATTAGTTTTGATTGTAAAACAAACTTTTAAAATATTTAATATAAGGAAACTATTTATTTAACATCTTGCAATGTTCTCTGTCTCTTGCTTGGTCTTAAACTTCAACATTTCCCATACATGTGACTAGTATACCTACACTATTATATGTTCACCTAATTTGTTTATAATTTCCCTCTTTATATTTAAGTCATTTACCCATTTTTGAATTTATCTTGGTATAGGACAAAAGATGTTGATCTAAATCTATTTTTTCCGATTCTGTATTCTAATTTTCCCAGCAATTTATGTTAAATAGTGGGTTCTTTTCCTAAAAACTGGGATCTTTGTGTCTGTTTTACTACTATATTTAATCCATATCTATTCCATTGATCCATCCTATTGTGGTTTTGATGATCAATGCTTTATAGTATTATTTGAGATTATATTCTAGGTACTATGCCACCCATATTTCATAAACTGCTAATGATATAGAAGCTGCCATGGGAATATTTCTTTTGAATCATCTTCTCTACTCATCTATCATACACTTTGTATTCCAGAGACATCACAGAGTTGATAGAGATGACTGAAAATGAATGGTCACCTTTGCCCTATTTCCCATCAGTGAAAACATGTTATTTTTCCCTCATTCTAGAAAGAGAAAAAAAAAGTGTTGACTTTCCTTTATGCATGTTGAATTTACTTATGTCAACAGTTCATAAGAGCAGAGATCAGTCAGTGGACTACACAAGAGCAATCATTCCAGAGTGCAGTGATATGGTGGATTTGTCAGAAGTAGCACCTTGCTACATATTATATGGTTGGCCTCCATGTAAACTCAACCTTTGTAGGGAATTATAAGAAAACCCAGGAATGTTGATTGTGGAACATTATTTAATTTGTATTTACTGTGAATTATAATTATGCAATATCAATAGTGGCCATTTTTCTTTTAATTTTTAATAAAGTAGTCTTTTGTTATAATATTTCCAGCCTGTTTTCAAGTGGAATGGAGTAAGTTTTAGTTAATTTAGTCGTAATGAAGAAAGGTTTCCCTTGATTTTGGGGTGGCTATTCAGAATATTACAATTATAAACCTTATATATATATATATATATATATATAATAAAGCAAGGGTTCTTAATCTTGACTTTGTGAACTTATATATGAATGTGGAAATATGTGTATACACATGTTCTTATATGCTATAGGAGTATGTGTGTATGCAAATAGGTACATAAATATATGTATGTATGTACATAATCACCTATATTTGCATATACATACATGTGATTTATTTTCATATAATTGAATATTTCTATGTATTTTATTTTATACATTTATAAATAATATTCTGAAAAGGAGTCAAAATGCTTCATCAAACTATCAAAGAGTTCTATAGTATAAGGATAAAAAGTCATGAATTCCTGGTCTACAGTAACCTGGGTACTTTAAAATATGAACATGATGATTCTATGCTTACAAGTTCTATTTGTATGGGTAAAATTAGAGTTCTAATTTAAAAAAATGTTCTTGGAGGCACAATCAATATATTACATGAGGTATGTGTAGAAAAGGGGACAGTATCAACAAAGGAGTCCTCAGATAACTTTCTTTTTTAAACTTCCAGGGAGTTACTTTATATGGCTGAGAACACTGAGACCTTAATTAAGTGCTTTCAGCAATAATAAGACATATCCCACTCCCCAAACAAATTAGTATAAGTCAAGGTGAGTGTGCAACTGATATGTGTTCAGTAATATGTTATTGAGTCTGAGAGAAATCTTGGAACCTCTAATAAACTCAAAGTCAAATGCTGAGCACACCATGTTCCAGACCATTGCAGATGCACTCAGATCAGATCCTATTACTAGGATAATTATGTGGGATGTTGAAGTGATGGACCAACAAACATGACAGGACACTTCAATGGTTTACATGCTGGTTAAAAGAAAAATCACATAACTAAATCTAAGTGTAGGGAGGCAAAAAAAAAAAAACCTCCCAGGGAAAACTAAGAAGGAACTGAAATAGAATTTCAAGGTACCTCTGAATTTTATATTTTAATAATTCCCCATGGTTGACTAAAGGAAATAACATAATATAAATATTAGACAATTTATATTCCAACACAAATCAACTACCTTCTTCACAAATGAAAATTCAAGGTGCTTTAAATATAACTTCAACTGCTCCAAAGTATTTTAAATGTTTTAGATTAATCATAATATTTTCAGGCAGACAGGATGAATTTATCAAATAATTATTAGGTATCAAGTACAATGCTAAGCCCTACAATATGACTATAAGCAAAACACAAGATAGTCCCTGTCCTTTGAAGTTCACATGGATATCATGCCATGACAGACAAGTTCAGAGAGTTTGAAGCATAATCTGGAAGAGAATTAAGTATTTCCAATATGGGTCTATCCCCAAAGTGGAGAACCTGGAAAGGAATTCATGAATAGAAGAATGGCATGTAACCACTGCAGAAAAGATATATTTTATTTAACTTTACTTGGATATATTTTTACATTTTTATTGAGATCCTCCCATATCCCAAAGGAAAGAAATTTGGGAAATATTTTCATCATGAAGTCTATGCAACTAGATAACTTCAATTCCAAAAGCAGTAGGCAAGACCTTAGCTCTCAGCTTCCTTATCTTGGCCTCAGGTTGTAAGAAGAAATGAGCATTTTAAAACAAATCAAGATCATGGGGAACAACAGAAGGATAGAGCTGACATCTTCTCCCCCAATAATAGAAAACTCCAAATTATTATATTTATCATTGCCATATGTCATGAATGCCAGTATCTCTTACTTAGTAAGGTCACAATTTTCTCTGTTTCCTTAATAAGGAAAGGGCTATTAATGTCTAGGAAGACTAGGCAATGGATTATTTAAATAAAGATTTAAATTCACAGCATTAAAATAATAGATGAAGAGATGGATTCTGATTTGTTCTCTATCACAGATAAAAAAAAGTCTAAATAATTAGCAAATATTGCAAATATGAAACCAATGTGTGCAAAGGATTGGAGATAGGAGGTGGAAACATGAATTCAGGGGAATAATGAGAGGGTAACATCAATTTTTTGTATTAGGAGTAACAGAGTCAGATGTATGATTTGGGAAAATTATTTTAATAGTATGTGTTAAGTATGAATAGGCAACAGAAAGAATAGATTAGGGGGACAACATGCAAGAGTCTATAAAAGAGGTGGTAAGAATCATAACTAGAGTAATAGCTCTTTGAAATGTCTGCCACAACCATTCATTCTTCTTCATTTCTGCTGATAATACCTTAATCCCAAATCTCATCAGATATTATTGCTAAAAGTCAATCTGAATTATGATGTATAAGATAGAATGATAGGCCTGATGTCAAGAAATATAAGTTCAAATATCACCTCAGATATTTACCAGTTATTTGATCTTGGACAAATAATTTTAATTTTTTGATATCATTATTTTTTCTATTCAAATGTTTCTATTCAAATAATTCAAATAATCATAATTTTTCTCATCTCTAAAGTATGGGTAATAGTTCCTTCCTAAACAACAACCTTCATTGTTGGGAGAATCAAATGCAGTATTGTATGTAAGGTTCTTTGAAAGTTTTAAAATGAAATAGAAGAGATAGTTGGGTGTCTCAGTGGGTAGAGAACAAGGCCTAGAGACAGGAGATATTGGGTTCAAATCTGACCTCAGACATTTCTTACTGTGTGACTCTGGGTCAGTCACTTAACTCCGGTTGCCTAGCCCCACAATGGTGAACCTATGGCAAGTGTGCCAGAGATGGCACATATAGACTTCTCTGTGTACATACATGCCACGGACCCAGTGGCCCAAGGACCCAGTGCTCCTATCCCCCACAGCACATGGTTCACCAGAGTTCCAAATTAGAAAACCAGAGGGAAGTATAGCTGGGCAACCCCCCTCCCTGCTCTCCCCAGTAGAGATAGTAAGCAGTTCTCTTCAAGATAGCATCTCTTGTAGGACAAGATTGCCCCACCCCATTCAGAATACAATGGCATCTTAATTACCTTTGGCCTGAGTGAGACATAAACAATATGTCTTTACTATTAGAAGCAAGCAATGTCTCTACTTATACAAATTATTTTTTTTTATTTGGGGGTGTCTTGAGTTTGTACTTTAAAAATGTTCCAAACTGTAGTCTATTGATGTAGGAATAAGTTTTATAAACCTGAGGCTAGGTTAATAGCCTCTTCACTGTTCTACAGCTCCCTTCTCCAGTTTCTTAAGTAAATGTGGGCTGCTTTGATTTTCATTCTTAATCCTCTCACCTCTTACTAACAGTTTTTTTTTTAATTTGCATTAAATGCCTCCCTGAGGGAGAACAGGTATACTAGAAGCTCTGGAAAACACATTAGTGACTTGTCAATCTCACAATCACCCCTGCATCCAGATTAAAAGATGACATCAGCCCTTGACACTTTGCTAATAAAGTTAATTTGGAGGGTACCCCCTTCAGGAAGGCTGGAACATGATGGGTTGAATATTTCAGGATGATGTCATTTAACCTCAGGGTTATGCTTTCCTATAAATAAGTGGTTTTCCTGTAAACTGAGGCTTTTTGCTTCTTTTTCTAGGTTTTAGGGGATCATAGCACACATAACTATAGGGGAACAGAGTGCTTACACCCCTTGCTTCTCCTCCCCAAGCCTGACTATATTACCTGCTCCTTTGCTCTACAATCCAACAGGAGTGCTTTCAACCTCTCCTGGAAACCATTCACCTGGCACTCAATGTGTCATGGGTCACAGAATTTAGTCTCTGGGGTGGGGGATCAGGGTCATAGCACTTGGTCTGGGGAGATTGGCTGGGGGCAGGGCCTGGCACTCAATCTCTAAAGGGTTCTCCATCACTGGCCTAGGCCTTGTTCTTCTTCTGCCTTAAAACCAATACTTATTGACTGTAAGTTAGAAGGTATTTTTTAAAAAATAAAATCAAGAGATATAGGAATATATTATTAATTCATTATCCTAGATAAAGATTTTGTCAATTCAGAATTAGTTTTGAACTTCAATAAGACATACCCAAAAGACAAAAAAAAATAAATATTTTTCCTACTTTTGAACCTCTCAAAAATATCCAATTTAAGAAATTTGTGAAAAAGATAAAGCAATTGCAGCTATCTTAACAAACTATGACACCAAAAATTCTATAGAGATAATAGCTAGATCACTGATAGCAAATCTTTTAAAGCTGGAGTGCCATATTCCACTCCCAGATTGAGTACTGTACCCAAGTGGCCCAAATAGAAGCCACATGCCATGCCCCTTCTTACCACTAAATGCTGGGTATGCTCTTCCCCCCCCCCCCACTTATCCCACACAGCGGAGAAGGAGAGAGTGCTCCCATTAGGCTACTGGGTAAGTGAAGTGAGGAATGTCCTCAGTGAGGTTAGGGAGGGGATAGGGTTTGGCCTAAGTGCTCCACTACTGTCCAGCTCTGCCACATGTGAGCCACTCCCTGTTTACTCCAGGGAGTTTACTCCCTGTTTGCTCCCATTGGGCTTCTAGGCAGAGGGACAGGTATTGTGAAAAGAAATGTCATCAGGCTCAGTGGAGTGGGAGAAGGGAATAGATCTGCATGAGGTTCTCATCCTTTCCAGGAAAAGACTTGGGAGGGGGGGAGGAGATATGAGCACAGCTCACCCTCATGCACACACAGAGTGCTCTGAGTGCCATTTTTGGCACCTATGCCATAGGTTCTCCATCACTGAGCTAGATGATATAAGAAAAAATAAGGTTAATGCCCAATAACAACCAAAATATCTTCCCAATCTGCCCTCGTTCCCAGGCAGGATTACATAAGATACATAGATATGTACACAGGAATCCAGGAAGCAATTTCTTTGTTACTTTTTTTTAGAGGTTGGTTTATTTTATTGGTTCAGTGAGTACATATTTTTTGGCACACAATCATTTTCCAACATGCATGATCATTTACAGATAATTGGATATGTCACATATTAACAAATCACATAATCAACATTTTGTGATCATTTACTATGTTTACAAAGACTGAGATAAATGATATAAGTAGGGTGATTTGAAGGTTAGTCCCTCTTCACTTAAGGAATGACCAGTTAGGAGAATCATTGTTACTCTTGGTTACCTTTCTCAATCAATCACAGTTACTTGGGAGATAGGTAACAAAACATTTTGTAGCTAGGTACAGGGTTAAAGGGTAATTTAAGATAGACCAGAATTGGGATTTTCTTCAATTTATAGTTTCTAATACCAATCACTACCCTACCCACCTTCCCATCATGTATCTGGTAATTAGTATTGAAAAACAAAGCAAAATAGATCAACATGCAAAGAGAAATATGATCCTATGGGTCCTCAAAAGAGCATGCAATCACCATAATCTGTGTAGTTTAACAATTAGATCAGAATTATCAGAGAATATTGTGAAAGCAAAAATAATTGACAGAATCAAAGTAGTAGGAAATGTTATAAAATAAATAAAAAGAGAAAACTGAGTAGTTAAATATAATGAACAATTTGAAAGAAAAGAAAAAAAAATATCAGTAACATTAAAAGAAAAATGATTTGCATATAAACAATATATATTTATCTCAGAGACAAAGTGTATAGATAAACTATAAAAATTCTATGTATCCTTGAATAATATAAGATGAAAAACATTGGTATAGCATAATGTTAAAAAAAAAAAACATTGAAAAACGTCCCTGAACTTCTGAACAGAGAAAACCTAAAATAACCTTCAGATTATCTAAAAAATGAAAAATGCCTGTAATAAAAATTCCAAGATGACTAATTGTTTAATTTAACAATTACAATCACAAACAGTTTTACAAGTTACCAGGAGAAAGACTCATTAATATAAAAGGAAATTTTAAAAAAGATTATTTATTAAAAACCAAAATCTATCGGAGGGAATGAAATAATTTGTTGTGAGCAAAGGAGATAAAAACCAAGCAAACAAGGCAAATTAACAACTAATGAATAGGCAAATAGTTTAAAAATTAAGAGTTGTTTTGCCATTCATATGCTAATAAATCTGACAATGAAATCAAATAGATGAATGTTTTAATATTTATAAATTGTCCAAATTAAATGAAGAAAGAGAACATTAAAAAATCCTCCTCTCAGAAATGAATTTAAATAATTCACCAAATGATTCACTAAGAAAAAAAAGCCCAAGTCTAAACTGATTAACAAGCCAATTCTCCCAAACATGTAATGAACAATTAATTCAAATATTATATAAACTATTTTGGAAAACAGCTGAAGAAGGATTCCTACCAAATTGCTTTTATGACACAAATATGGTGTGTATGCCTAAACCAGGAAGAGAAAAATCTGAGAAAGAAAACTATAGACCAATGCAAAATTTTTGAATACAATAGTAACAAAGAGATTAAAAGTAAATGTCACAAGAATCATGTACTATAATAAGTTGAGGTTTTTACCAGGAATACATAAATGGTTTAATATTAGAAAAATTTTCAGCATAACTGACAATACCAAACATAAAACCAATAGAAGCCATCTGATTATGTTAATAACTGTAGAAAATAAATCTTGACAGCTGACAAAATAAAACACCCAATCCCATTAAAAACACTAGTGAATATTGGAATAAATGGAACATTCCTTAAAATGTTAAATAAGACCTATCTAAAATAATCAACAACCATTATTTGTAATGGGAATAATCTGAAGACCTCAATAATATAAGAAGCAAATGAGTTTATATGCAGTGACAACAATAATTTAAAATGATCAAATATTAATGACAACTATTATTAGAAATCCAAGGATCCAGGACAATTCCAACAGATATATGATGAAAAATACTATCCACCACCCTCAAAGGAATTGTCAAAATCTGATAATACCTGCACAATCTATTTTATTTTACCTCCCACTTGAGGGAGGGGTGTTGGGGAGGGTAAGAACATAGATCCAAAATGTCACAAAATTATTATTAAAACTTTTATTGATATGCTGGGAAAAAATAAAATAGAAAGAAGTGAAACAAGAATCTCCATTACCCTTACTACTATTAAATATCATACTAGAATGAGAGCTATAGCAATAAGAGAATAAAAAGTTGAAAGAATTAGAATGGGCAATGAGGAAAAAAGGTACTACTCTTTGAATATGATATAATATATACTCAGAGATTCAACCAAAAACCTAATTGAAAAAATTAACAAATTTAGCAAAGGTGCAGGATATAAAATAAACCCATTTAAATAATCAGTATTTCTTTATACTACCAGTACAGGACAACAGCAAGAGCTAGAAAGAAAAATTCCATTAATAATTCTAGACAATATAAAATACCTGGGATTCTGCTTGCCAAGCTAAACGTAGTAACATAGCTACAAAATGCAAAGTCTCATCTAAAGAACTGGAAAAAATAATTTCTCATGCATAGTCAGATCCAGTATAATAAGAATGACAATTTTACCAAAATTAATATATCTATTGAGTGCCATATCCACCAATCTACCCAAAATACTTTCATAGAGCTAGAAAAATAATAAATTTATCTGGAAGAACAAAAAAGCTAAGAATATCAAGGGAAGTACTTTAGTTTATCTTGATACTGTATCTAGATATAGATTGCTTTGTATATATTTGTTTGCAGGTTATTCCAATATACACCCTCCATTAG
Organism: Monodelphis domestica; assembly: GCF_027887165.1. Classification (NCBI taxonomy): domain Eukaryota; kingdom Metazoa; phylum Chordata; class Mammalia; order Didelphimorphia; family Didelphidae; genus Monodelphis; species Monodelphis domestica. The sequence continues at coordinate 352,784,841 of NC_077229.1, read as the reverse complement.
ATTGTAAACTTCTTAAGTGCAGTCACTATCTCTTGCCAATTTGTATTGCCGGTCCTTAGCACAGTGCCTGAAATGCAGTGGGGGCTTAGTAAATGTTTACTGAAATGAATTTAATTGAATGGCATTAAATTGAGCAAAAATAAGAAAAGCAAAAAAATTCTCACTTTACACAGTAACCACAGAGTCAGAAGATCCTAATTCATAAAAAAGAGACAAATAATGGAAAATATAAACACAGCTTTCAAAATTTTAAATGATAATGGTTTTAAACAATCAGGTAAAGCAAAATAAAATGACAAATTGGGTGAGAAAACAAAAATCATACAAATTGATACATATAAGGGGCCTTAATGAATAGCAAAAAATACCCAGAATTAAAATAAAGATGATTAACAAAATTTATTCTTCATCAAGTAAATCGTTTAAAAAAAGGAAATAAAATCATGCTATTATAAAAATCAAAAATAAAATTTTCAGACTAAAAAGAGATAGAGAAGGAAAGTATAGTTCATTTTTCTGAAAGAAAAAGATAATAAACAATATAAATATTAAATTTATATACCAGAATTAATGCACATTGAAAAAGAAGTCTTTTTACTAGGGTTAATAATGTGTTTTGAACAAAATAATCAAACTTTTTGCATGTTACCATGTCTAAATATAGTTTTTGCCTGACTGTGTCTTTTGATATGACTGGAGACATTTCTGTTCTTGAATTTATTTTACAAATATTGCCTATCTCAATGGTTATTTGTTTCTGTGATTTTTTTTAGTTGTGATCATGATCTGGATCTATATTAATTCTTTTGGATTTTGACTTAGAACACTACTTCTTCCTCAGATTTATTCTCTCCTTCCAAGTCTAAATTGTTGCTTCTTCATATACATTGGCTCTTACTAATATATCCATCCTCAATAAAGGAAAGGAAGTCATGGGTTATTACCTTTTGACTCTTCTTGCTTGTGTCATACCTATAAATATTTAACAGTCTTATTGCTTTTAATGCTATACTCTTTCTCATACCTCATCATTGTCTCTATCCTTACTGCTTCTTTTCTGAACAGATCCTAACCACCTACCTAGACTATTCCCATAACTTCCTTTATAAATATACTACTTGGCTATGTGTGTTATAAAATTATGTATTCTGGGGGTCTCCCAGCATTCCCTGCTCTCCCCAGGGTTCCATTCTCTTTATGTCCTGTCATGGGATTGGTCTATAAATAAACCAATCCCACACTGGGAGGGTCTTTTTGGTCTGATTTTTGGTGGGAGAGCAGGAGGTTGCTGGAGCATGGGTGATTTTTTCTCTGCTTTCTACCCTTTTCCTACATATCTACATTTCTATAAACCCAGGTTTATGGGTGTTAAAAAAGACTAGTACCTCTGGAGTGTGGGATTGATGAGAACTTTTCAAGGGTTCTAATCCAAATTTTATGTCCACCTGGCACTTAACTCTCACCTTTGGCTCCAAAAAACTGTAGCAATTGACACATTCTGGTACAAAGCATCTCAGCAAATGGGCTAAATGAGATTGAGGGTAAAAAAAAATAACACAGAAATGTATCTATCACAAGTATGTGAACAGTTCCTTCATAGAATGGGCAGTTTCCAAACATAACATGTTTCATAACATGTTTCAGAAAAGATGCTGACCTGCTTTGGTTGAGGAAATTTCCTTACCTAGGAGAGTCCTTATACCAATGAAATCAAGTCAGGTTTTACTCCTTGGTCAACTGGTGACACAGTGGCTATGGCACAGGACAGGAGTAAGGAGAACTCATCTTTATTTGCTACATATATCATATTTACCAATTATATGTCCCTAGGCAAATCACTTAACCCTATTTACCTAAATTTTCTCATTTGTAAAATGAGCTGAAGAAAGAAATGGCAAAATACCCTCATTATCTTAGCTAAGAGAAATCCAAATGAAGTCACAAATGACACAAATGAAAATGACTGAACAACAATAAACCAGACACCCTGGTAGATACTTTTACCAAAGCTTTCTTATTTGATCCTCACAACAACTCTTCACTCTAGGGGCTACTATTATTCTCATTTTTCAGTTAAAGAAACTGAGGTAAATAAAAGTTAAATTGATTACATTAAGATACAACAGTGTCTGAGGGTAGATTAGAACTCAAGTATTCCTGATTCTATAATCAGTACTTTAGTCTGTGTGCCACCTAACTGCACTTGAATAAAAGATGATTCATACAATTTCCAGGGGATAGGGTCTAAACAATTTTTACTAGAACACAACATGAAAAATTTCAACCCAATGGGAGAAAACAACACTAAAGTCCATAATCCTGGCTTTTAGGAAATGGGAGACAGAAAGAAAAGCTGTATATCCTACCAGTGTGAGTAATAACTACAAACAAAAATACAAAAACAATTCAAGTTACTGACTACTACATTACCACTCCTGTCCCATCCCAGTAATGATCCAGAAGCCTAATGTAATGCCAAAGTGTCCTTAAAATAATTTTTGGTAAAGACAGGTGAAATTTTTCCCTTAAGTTAACAAAACCAAAGTCAATGAACAGTATATAGAATAGTTGCTTATAGAGATATAACTTGATGTATACTTTGCAGATCTTCTGACCTTAAATATCTCCCCTATTATAATATCTGTCGAGAGACCCTAATATTTCAGCAAATGGAAATGTAACATGAAGAAGCAACCTATACCTCAGAGATTAATTCTCCAAAATGAAACTTTCTAAGATTCAAGACATATGATTGGTTGGTATCTGCTCATCTTAGTATCTTAGTTCAAGAGGCCCTCTAGGCATATGATTTTTACTTGTCAATTAGAAAACATTAATTCAAGGAAAAAAATAAATTAAATGGTATAGCAAAAAAAAAAGTTCAATATAACATCTCTTGTGTAAACCTCAGATACAATCTTACACAGGTATATAAACTCTGAATGGGAAAATTATATAGACACAAAGCACATTTGTGACAAGGATTATAGTGTAGATAGGAACATGTATAAGAACGATACGTGACTAAAAGATCCTCATGCATCTGCCACTGAACAGTGACTGATATATTCTAGCCATATTATACTTGTCTTTTCCAATTTGTCTTTTTTTCTTTCATAGAATGCATCAAGTTCATTGTCTCTGAAAAAAAAATTCTTATATTGAATGGATTTCTTTACCATTTGCTTCTCTGCTAAACATACTATCTCCTCTGGACAATGCACATATTAATTGTTTCTTCCGGAGACTACATCACTGAATTCATAGCCTTTTCTGGATATTTATCCACTGGATGAGTGGTTGTTTCTTGTGATTTCCTCTCTATAAAAAATATAGCTAATGAGCTCCTGCCTCTCTGCTCCTACCTTCCAATAAATTCATTGGATAAAGTACTATCATTGTTTATAAAAAAAAATTGAAAAAATTGTGGGCAAATAATATTATTTTCATTTAAATCCCAGGACCTTTTCATAGCTCTTTTAGAAAAAATAATGAACCTTAAATTCAACCAGGAATTTGAAACTTCAGAGGGAAAAAAAAAAGGAAAAAAACAAGCAAACAAAAATCATGGCACTTCAACTCAAGGAACAGTCTCTTGCATCTTTCAGAGTCTTGATTCATCACTATTAGCCTTTTTAAACCTTATGAAGGGTTACATTTTTATGGTTTCTAAATCCCTAAATTATTTACTCAAGTAAATGAAACTTATGGTCATTTATTTTTACAATAGAGGGAAGATATTAAGGAAGAAAGGAAAATAGAGAGAGAGAGAGAGAGAGAGAGAGAGAGAGAGAGAGAGAGAGAGAGAGAGAGAGAGAGAGAGAGAGAGAGAGAGAGAGAGAGAGAGAGAGAGAGAGAGAGAGAGAGAGAGAGAGAGAGAGAGAGAGAGAGAGAGACCTCCGGCTTCCTCTGAACCAGTTAGAAATTCTAAGGCAACAGTCAGGGGAAAGGAGTTTCAAGAGGATGGGTCTTTCTCAGAGGGTCACACCTCCAGAAAGGGCAAAGAAATAAGTCATCCTTTACACTCACCATGGTGACCATTTAAAAGGAAAAGGTCTCCTGCAGGAGCTTCTCCAGGGGTCCAGTTCCACAGCCAACTATCTTCACTCCAAGTCTGGGTGACTGTCTTCCAGTCCAACTCCAAGTGACTGATCCTTCTTGTGTCTCTGTTTCCATTATTTAAAGATCTTTTTCTCTTGTGTCACTTCCCCTAAATTTTATTTCTATCAATTACAGCAGATGCTCCTCTCCAGGACTGCCCACTCTTTCACACATGGGTCACAGAGCTCCCATTCAATGTATAAAATAGTTGTTTATACCTTTGTGGTTAGTTCACAATTTTTGGTGGTTAGTTCATACCTTTTTGTGGTTAAAATGTGTAGATCTACTTTAAATACTGGGTTTACACTTTGGGGATAAAAATCTA